>NC_081847.1:93615963-93818463 GCF_963259705.1 Myotis daubentonii
GTTACCCTTTGTGCTTAACATGCCGCTTCTCAGATCAAACACTTCACATAAACACCAGCGGCTATTTTGCGGCTCAAAAAAACAAAGGCGCTGCGGCCTCTCAGTTCATCTCCACGGCTGGAAGGTGCCATCCGTGGTCTCAGAGCTGCCCAATTTCAACTGCAAACTCACAACCGACCAGTGCTTTGGGGGGGCGGGGGGAGAGCGCAGACAAGGATTTGGGGGAGTCCTGTGGTCAAATGGCCAGCTAAGGAAGCGCAGTGTCGGCCGGCTGTGTTCCTGAAGGCCCGTGCCCACGGGGACCAGGGAGAGGAGAGTTCTGCCCAGTGCGAATGGCACTGAGCGATGCCACCCGGGCAGGCTCCCCCCTGCCCTCCCGGCCCAATCAGACCAGTGCCGTAATCTGACTCCGGGCACTGGGAGCGGCGGGCGGGCGGGCCGAGCGCACTCGGCGGGGGAAGGCATGAGCGACAGACCCAGACCCGCGGCCAGGCGGTGGGGGTAAGTCCTGCGTCGCTAAGGGGACACCGCTCGGGGCCAGACGCAGGGACGGGCGGCCTTATCAGAGATCTGGCCTTCTCCCCGGAATCCAGGCGGAGACTGAGCTCAGGGGCTGGGGCTGAGCCCCGATCGGCTCACAGGGCAGGGAGCGAGCGCGGAAAAGGGGTGCAAGCTGACACCCGGGCAGCACGGGAGGGGGACCCTCTGCAGGTAGGGCTGCCAGCAGCCTTTTTCATCAGAAAAATGATCGCTCAGGGGCTCGGCCGCCAGGAGCAGGCCGGCTGGGCGTCGCTGGAAGGAAAGGCGCCCCTTTCCGTGCGACCCGGGCACACCAGCGAGCCCCTTTGTTCTGGGGCAAAAGAAGCCAAACAAACGGTGCTGCTCCGTTCAGCGCTGGGGACGCGGGGGACACTGACATGGCCGCGGGGGGAGCTGCTGAGGCCACAGGTGTGGGTGCGCTGCCAGGACACTTGGGCGGGCGGCTGGTCATTGGGCCCTGGGCGGGGATCGGACTCTGGGTTTTGAAAGAAAGTTAGATGCGCCATCAGCAGTTTATTTATCTGTTTGGTTTTTGTGAGTATTTTTTCTGATGAAAATTTAAAGCTGGAAGAGCAACTGAGTTTCTGAAATTAGGTCCCTGGAGAGGTGGATGGATGCCTGAGAGAGGAGCAGGGAGAGGGGACCTGAGAGAGGAGGAGGGAGAGGAGCTGAGCGAGGAGGAGGGAGAGGAGCTGAGAGAGGAGGAGGGAGAGGGGCTGAGGGAGGAGGAGGGAGAGGGGACCTGAGAGAGGAGAAGGGAGAGGGGACCTGAGAGAGGAGGGGGGAGAGGAGGAGGGAGAGGGACTGAGAGAGGAGGAGGGAGAGGGGAACTGAGAGAGGAGGAGGGAGAGGGGCTGAGAGAGGAGGAGGGAGAGGGGCTGAGAGAAGAGCAGGGAGAGGGGACGGGGAGCTGGGGAAGGTGCGAGAAGAGGGTGCAGCAGGGAGGGGCCTCTCCCAGGGCCTCTGTGACCCGTGGCCGCTGCTGCTGAAGGGGGACCTGCCCACCGGGTCTGGGCTTTCTGCTCTGTCGCTTCCTCTTTCCCACTAACTCCAGCCACGGCCACAGGCGAGCAGCAGGTACCAGCACCTTGCCCCTGGCCATCGGGCGCGCCGGCTGCAGAAGCCACCGCGTCCCTTCTCTTCCCATTTGTGAGTTGCCTGCCTTCTCCCCTTGGGGACGTTGGTAATTCTCTCCCAGCGCTGCTTTGCTCTGTGTTCTCCTCCTCTGGGGAGTGTGAGGTCCCGGCCGCCCCGCCCGCCGGGTTTTGTAATTACAGGGTTCATTCAGAGGGTTCCCTGGGCAGCGGGACAGGGTGGGCGGGCGGGCGGTCCCCTCCCCCTGGAGCCTCCTGGGCTTGGGCAGGAAATGGGGGTCTCTTTCCAACTCTGCAGGGAGGCCCCCTGTCAGACCAGAGGCTGAGTTGACTCCCGAAGGTTGAGTTCCCCTGGCCCTTTGTCTCCCAGGGACCCCAGGATTGGTGTGGGGGAGGAGGGTCCTCTCTCACTAGCATCTCAGGAGGCAGCTGTTGGAACACTCGGCCTCCTTGCTTAACTTCTCATGGCCCCTGCGATTGGATTCTGCTACCTGCTCGCCATACCTTAGCTCTTGCTGCTAAAACAGGCAAAGAATAAGGGCAAAAGCCTTGAAAAGTGGAGACATGGGGTGATTTCCCCCAAGGGGGATCCCATGCATTCCTCTCAGTCTGTGGCTGGCTTCCTGTCCCCAAGCCCATCTCCCCAGCTCAGAAGTCTACAGGCAGGGAGAGGGGGTTCTGTCCCAGGAAGGGGGTGTCTTCACTCCCAAGGCTGTCTCTCTGCTCCCACCACCCCTCCCCCTCACCCCACCAGCACAGGAGCGCCCCGGGGGAGGCCCCCAGGCTGTCCTCCAGGGCCGAGCAGGAGGGGCCACCAGGAAAACTCCAGAGAAGCCCTTTCCTCCCAGGCTGTGTTTACAGGGCCTGGGTGTCCCTTGCCCGCCCGCCCCTGGCCCCCAAGCTCCGCCTCCCTGGCTGTCCGCCCTGGGCTGCCCCTGGAGAGGGGCAGAGTGCCTGGGCCGCTGGCATGGACCAGCTTCTGGATCCCTTTGGGATTTTATCTGAAGGGAACATGAGGGTGAGAGGGTCCAGCACAAGGAGGGCCAGGGCGCAGCTTTCCCAGGGGGCGGGGGCTGCTGGGCCACCTGGGACGTGGGCAGTGGGGGCTCTGAGCAGATGGCAGCTCTGTGTGTCCACTTGGCCACTGCTCCTGAGCCTGGGCACTGCCCTGAGCCTGGGCACTTCCCTGAGCCTGGGCACTGCCCTGAGCCTGGGCATCGCCCCTGAGCCTGGCCACTGCCCTGAACCTGGGCACTGCCCTGAGCCTGGGCATAGCCCCTGAGCCTGGGCATCGCCCCTGAGCCTGGGCACTGCCCATGGTACCACTCTCCCTGTGCTGGCCTTGGAGAGGCTCCCCTGGGGCCTGAGGTTGACACATCAGGGTCCCAGCGCTCGCTGTTGTCTGGACAGGAGTTGTGCTCAGTGTCCCTGGGGCCACTCCCTCGGGCTGGGGAGCAGGAGGGGGTCCCGGCTCTTCTGAGGCCCTGGGGATCCTATGCCCCTGTCTGTCACCAGGGGATCCCCTCTCCCAAGGAGCCTGCCTTCTGCAAAGACAGACCTCAGCATTCCAGCTGCCCAACAGCCCCCCCTAATCCGAGTCTCCCATCCATTCGCAAAACGCCATTTTGAGCAATAAACTGCACGCCTGGAGGTGGCCCCCTGCTTTAGTGCTTTCTGCTCAAAATATAACCGACCAGGAAAGGCCCAGTGACACTTAGAGCTCGCTGGGGGTGAGGGGGTGGGGGGAGCACGAACTGCAAAGGAAATGCATCTGACGCTCCATCTTTCCGGGCTTTGATTTAGACGTTTGCCTTTCTGGTGACAATTCTGATCATTTCCCAGTGAAACTGGAGTATCTTTTCGTATCAAATCGAAGGAGACCCGGGCAGCAATCCATTGAGCATGGGTTTGGGGGACAATTACTTGATGGCAGGGATTTCCCGGAAGCAGTCTTTGTGGCACGCATGTGACCCGGGGGGCTCCCCGCAGTGGAGCGAGCCCGCGGGCCCGGTGCCTCCTGGATTCGTGAGCCCAGGCCGCGTAGCTTCTGACGCTGATTCCGTTTTCTTTCAGCAAGTGCGGGCCTTGGTGCAGAAGACAGACTGTCATGGTGGCCTTCCGCGGGGTCTGGACCCAGGCGTTCTGGAAGGCGGTCACGGCCGAGTTCCTGGCGATGCTCATCTTCGTGCTGCTCAGCCTGGGCTCCACCATCAACTGGGGCGGCGCCGAGAAGCCCCTGCCTGTGGACATGGTCCTCATCTCCCTCTGCTTCGGCCTCAGCATCGCCACCATGGTGCAGTGCTTCGGACACATCAGCGGCGGCCACATCAACCCCGCCGTGACCGTGGCCATGGTGTGCACCCGGAAGATGAGCCTCGCCAAGTCTGTCTTCTACATCGCGGCCCAGTGCCTGGGCGCCATCCTCGGGGCCGGCATCCTCTACCTCGTCACCCCGCCCGGCGTGGTGGGCGGCCTGGGGGTCACCACGGTAGCCTCTTTAGCTCTTAGTTTAGTTTTGTGTTTTTAATTTTTATTGTGGAGAGTATTACATGTGTCCCCTTTCTTCCCCCTCCAGCCCGCCCCCACCCCCCACCCCAGGCCTTCAGCACCCTATCGTCTGTGTCCATGGGTCGTGCCTATATGCATGCAAGGTCGTTGGTTGATCACCTCCCCACCCACCCACCCCTGCTTTCCCTCTGAGGGTCCACACTCTGTTCTATGCATCTATGTCTCTGGATCCACTCTGTTTGTCTGTTTATTTAGTTCATTAGATTCCACATATGAGTGAGATCATGTGATACTTGTCTTTCTCTGACGGGCTTATTTCACTTAGCGTGATACCCTCAGGTCCCACCATGCTGTCTCAGGGGTAAGAGATCCTTCTTTTTCACTGCTGCATAGTATTCCGTGGTGAAAATGTACACCATTCGCTCTTATTTTTATACCTGGACTTCAAGCTTCTTGCGGACCCTACTCAGTGACACCCTGGGGCCTGAGAGACCTTCCTAAAATGGCTAATTTATTCTCGGGGCATTTCGGATGATTCATGATGAGCTGATTCTGGCAACGCTGCATGCATCCATATGAAATCCTTGTTTGCTATTAAGTGACTTGAAAAATTACTGTCTTGATGGCACAAAATTTGTGTGGGTTTTTCCTTCTCTCTCTCCCACCCCAGTGACTACACCAACTATACATTTAGCATAAGACACTTTTATTACCATTATTCGTTGGTTCACTAGCAGAAGAAACAATTTGTTTCTTGCCATGTCTGTGAAATTTTAAATGATCTATGTTAAGGGTCACACTTAAAAAAGTACGTTGGCATTTGAACCTAGCTTGGCTCTTAGCTGGTTAGGATTATCGTCTGTTAGCTCAGCACCAGAGTTGATTTAAAACACACACACACACACAGGGTTTAAAATTTAATTGAAATATATTAATTAATTTAAATCTAATTACTGGATTTAATCATTTCCTTATAAAATTACAAGACTCTCAAGAAACTCTTTTGTAAGTTAAGTAGAGCAGAAAAAACATTCAGCACAAACTCCTGCTTAGTCATTGTAAGAGTAATTAATTACCCGTGATTGCCCCAAATGAGTGGAAATTCATGCCTTCTTTTGGGGGGGACGGGAGCAGTGTCTCAGTTGGGAGTGGGGTGGAAGACTCAGCCATCAGGTTGTTTTTTTAATTACAGTTTCCATTCAAGATTCTTCTGTATTGGTTCCAGGTATACAGCAGAGTGGTTAGACACTCATGTACTTTACAGAGTGGGCCCCCTTGTATTTCAAGTACCCACCTGGCACCTTACACAGTTATTCAATGCTAGAGGCCCGCTGCACGAAATTTGTGCAAGGGGCTCGGCCCTCACAGCTTGCCTCGGCCCTCACAGCCCCGGCTTCATCCACAAGGTCATCTGGAAGGACGGCCAGACGGTCATTCGGCTGTCTGGTCTAATTAGCATATTACACTTTTATTATTATAGATTGTTGACTCTATTCCCTGTGCTGTCATTTAGATCTCTGTGACTATTCAGAAACTACCTATTTATGCTTCTCAATCCCTTCACCTTTTCACCCAGTCCCCACCTCCCCACTCCCACCCCCCACCCCTGCCACTGTCAACCGTCAGTCTGTTCTCTGTGTCTCTGAGTCTGGTTCTGTTTTGTTGCTTTATTTTGTTCTGTAGAGACCACATATAAGTGAAATCGTATGCCCACCATTGCTTTTATACGGATGAAATATGCCTTTCACAATGCTGTGTCGCCATCGAAAATGTATTCCTGCTTCAGCTCAGACGGAGTACTCCTCTCCTTCTAGGTTCATGGGAATCTCACTGCGGGCCACGGACTCCTGGTGGAGCTGATCATTACCTTTCAGTTGGTGTTTACTATTTTTGCCAGCTGTGACTCCAAACGGACTGATGTCACTGGCTCCATCGCTTTAGCAATTGGATTTTCTGTTGCCATTGGACATTTATTTGCAGTAAGTTTCCAAGTCCATTTGAATAATTGATCCATTTCATTTAGCCTCGCCCTAGAGCTGGCCTGAAAATGTTGTGTTTAACAGCTGTAGTCCTTTACACTCCAGCCATGTCTATCCCTTCTCGGTGATGATTTTACCAGCTTTTCCACGAGGATGTCGATATGGCAGTGAGCAGCTTGATAGTGCCGTTAGCACTGCAAATGGTAGCAAATCTCAATGAAGGAGACCTGTCAGTAGACCTGTTAACCAAAGCCTAAAAAGTTGCTTTCTTTTTCCCTGCAGATCAATTACACCGGTGCCAGCATGAACCCCGCCCGATCCTTCGGACCTGCGGTGATCATGGGAATCTGGGAAAACCACTGGGTAACTATCGTGTTGAGGACAGTTACCCAGGCAGCTCTTTATTTTTTTTCATTGTTTTTCTCACTCGTTTCTCGTACTTCCTCCCAACCTTGACCCCCTATTGATTACATTTCTCATAAGAGAGACTAGCGCAGATCCGTGGCAAAACATCTCCTCTTATATCTGCTCTGAGCCTCAGTAATAGTCTTTTTTTTTTTAAGCGCTGCTCTGGGCACTGTGTCTGACAGCCGACAGCAGAATGCGTTGCACGGGGAGGTTGCCTGTGTGGAACCAGTTAAAATCAGGACAGTGGAGAGGAGATGGTTTTTAAATAATTGAAAGTAAAGCTTTCCTGGCAATAACAGAAAATACACTTGCAGAAAGAAGATGAAGGAGGAGAAAAGGATGAAATGCTTAAAAGCACTGCCCATGGCAAAAACAGTTATCTTTTTTGTTTACAAAAGCGTGAACCCAATTAATAGGATGCAAGTTGGAAGCATCTGAAGTGCAGATGGCGAGGACTGAATGGTGCAAACGTTTACGCTGTTATCACCGGAGCCTCAGCCGGAAAAATAAGTGACTTTCAGGAAAGGCAAGCTTTCAGCCGGGGCCTACCCTACCTGCTGATGCGCTGACGGTGCTTCTGAGAGCGGGGGTGCCCGTTTTCAAATATCACCACCAATTTTATTTCTATTGTGTCTTACAAAAAGGAATGTTAATTCCTTAAATGAATAATGTGGCAGCTTTGCGGCCACTCACACACTAACTTACAATAAGCAAAATAAATAGACGTGCGAACCAGCCTCACGCGGGGTAACTCTTATTGTCACTTATATGTTGTGAGTGCTGTTTTACAACTTTCCGTTTGTGAACATAAAAGAGCGTCAGTTGTGTTTTAGTCCGGGCACGGGGTGGTTACTGGCCCAGCCACACCACTCAGCCACAGTCTACACTGCAAATGCGGAGAAATGGCACACCACGTTTTTACAGGAAATCCACACCATTGAGTGGCCTGTGAGTCGTGTTCAACAGCGAGAGTCAGGACTGAGACAGGCAAAGACTTTTCAGCAATACTACCCATCAGATTGGTTATTGTGCCACTGATACTCCTAAATCTGTGCCTCAACAAATTTCCCACGCCAACGGGAATGGAAATTTTTTATGGACAGTATATAGATCTTATGAAAACCATACAACTTTTAGTTCAACCTAACCTAATAAATTCAAACCATTTTTTATAATTAAAATTTAGAAAAATGACAACTTTCAGTTTAATTTATGAGGACTTTAAAATGCAGGTGAAAACATGTTTTTATTAATTACTTGTTAGGTGTGGTAAACTAGTGATGATTTAAAGAGTAGGAAAATTCTTAGCTTGATGATTGAATCAAAGTTTCTCCCTGTTATTTTATAACAAACTTACTCCTACTGAAAGTGAATGTCCAATGGTGTGTGAAATTTAGAACTAAGTTAAAGTATATCTGCAGGTAGATAGATAAATGATAGATAGATAGATGATAGACCAGAAGTAACACCAAAATAGTAATGACATTATTTTAGTTTTCTTTTTTATACTTTTCTGTATTTTTAAGAACAAAATTATTTTCCTTTGTAGCCTTTAAAACATTAAGACTTTGTTTTGAAATAGCAGTTTGAAATTCAGAGCTGTCCATTTTTAGCACATGCAGCTAGATGCCTTGGTCATAGGTTTTCTGGGGGAAGTGTTGGGATTACAGTCTCTAGTCTCCCTGTGGGACTTGTAGCTTGTGGAGTAAATATATCCAAGGCGATCTTACCAAAGGAACAAAGAGTAAAGACAGTCAGAGGGGGGCTCCTTTGAAAGCCTGGAGAAGGTGCGCTCTCACACGATTTCTTTCACGTTGGAGATGAGAAACGTGGTTCTTGTAACCGCTCTACCCAGCTCCCCTGTTAAGTACGTGTGTTCGGCTTTAGCTTAAAGATTGGATTCTCTTTAGATTTTGCAGTGAGGATGCTGATATTAATTTTCAGAGCGTGTTTTAAGCCAGAATCATTCATCACTTTTTTTTTCCAATGAGAAGACTGTACAGTGGAAACAATATAATAGCTCAGAAGAGGGGTGAAATCCCAGCTCCACTGGTTGCTAGGCATGAACTCTGAAGCAAGCCTCTTACCCTCTCAGAGAGGCGGTTTTCTTCCTGGTCAAATGGGAATTACAATTACATCTATAGCTCAAAGGGTATCGTTGGGGTCCAATGAGTGGATATGAGAAAAGTACAAAGTACAGCTGGCTCAGAGACAGTGCCCAGTAAACAGGGTTTCTGTTGCCCACATAAATCTCTCTTTTTTTAAAAAAGAAACTGTTTTAAATATTTTTTTATTGAAACAGAGAAGAAGAGAGGGAGAGAGAAATAGAAACATTAATGATGAGAAAGAATCATTGACCGGCTGCCTCCTGCACGCCCCCTACTGGGGATTGAGCCCGCAACCTGGGCATGTGCCCTTGACCAGAATCAAACCTGGGACCTTCAGTCCTCAGGCCAATGCTCTATCCACTGAGCCAAACCAGCTAGGGCAGTGGTCGGCAAACCGCAGCTCGCGAGCCACATGCGGCTCTTTGGCCCCTTGAGTGTAGCCCTTCCACAAAATACCACATGTGGCGCGCGTACAGTGCAATTGAAGCTTCGTGGCCCATGCGCAGAAGTTAGTTTTCTGCCTGGGCGAGTCTATTTTGAAGAAGTGGCGTTAGAAGAAGTGGGGGGTGTCGGTCAGCAGGGCGACGGGAGACGCGCACAGGTTGCTGCAGGATACGCAGGGCGGGGGAGGCGCACGCGATTCATGCAGGAGTGTGGATGGGAGAGTGGGAAGGGGTCGACCTCAGCGAACGTACCTCAATCGGATTGAGGACGTTTTTAGCAAAGGCCAGCTTAGGAGTACCCTAATTAAGTTAATAACAATGTACCTACCTATATAGTTTAAGTTTTAAAAATTTGACTCTCAAAAGAAATTTCAATCGTTGTACTGTTGATATTTGGCTCTGTTGAATAATGAGTTTGCCGACCACTGGGCTAGGGGAGCCCACGTGAATCTCTCGAATGAATGTCTAATATTCCACAGCCTACATGTGCTCTAAAGCCGATGTTGGTGTTTATCCCAAACTCAAAACTTAATTTATTCTAGACACAGAAGTGATATGATAAAAGCTTTCATTTATTGAGTTAAAATCCCTCTGGACTTGCTTGCTCATCCTCAGCTAACCAGCATCCGTGAACTTGGTCCAGGGTTCTTCTCCACGTCACCTGGGAAGGAAGGGCGAGCAAGCACTCTGCAGGAAGAGTAACGGAGGAACCGGGAGGGTGCTCATTAAATCCCATCACCACATGTTAGAGAGGAAAAGCACGTGACATGAATGGAGGTGACTTACTCGCATAGCCGGCCTAGACACATGCGCCTTCAAATCATCTAGGAAACAGGGAAAGGGGCAGGTTACTGTGCAACCGGAACTATTCGGTATTTACAAGCACGTAATTAAGTTTCAATCCATTTCCATTCAATCCTGCACCCATGAAGAAGGTGTTATATAACCCCACTCTGTCGGGGAGGAAATGAAGGTTTAGGAAGTGAAGTCGCTGATGCCAACACGCACAGCAGCTGAGCGGGGAGCTGAGAGCCCGTTCGTCATGCTGCGCCGGACAACTGCAGCTCCCGGTGAGGAGATCTGTGCCGTGACCGTGAGCGGCAGGAAGCCGGTGTGAGATGGCATTAAGAAAACCAGAAAAGCACTCACCGGAACCTTTCTCTGTGTTAGTGGAAGAATTCTTATATCCGCTTATATGCAGTCTCACCAGAGAGGAGCTACCTGTACTTCAGTGATCATCAGAAAATGCAAAGAAAGTCATTCATGACAGGAAAAGAGAAAACAGCCTTTTCTTGTTTTCTGTTCAAATGTCATTGAACGATGGCTCTCTGACATGGATTTGATGTATTTTCCTTTATTCTGCCCAGTTCTTCTCTTTTTCATACAGTGCCCCATTACCCATGACCCGCACATGACCCTCTCTTAGCTTAAGCCCGCTAAATTCTATCTGCGGGAGTTGTTCAAAGGAGTGACTTTTCTCGGCGTGAGTTCTCTAACCCCTCCCTCTTCTCCCCAGATTTATTGGGTTGGACCCATAATAGGAGCTGTCCTTGCCGGTGGCCTGTACGAGTATGTCTTCTGTCCAGATGTTGAACTCAAACGTCGGTTCAAAGAAGCCTTCAGCAAGGCCGCCCAGCAAACCAAAGGGAGCTACATGGAGGTGGAGGACAACCGGAGCCAGGTAGAGACCGAGGACTTGATCCTGAAGCCCGGAGTGGTGCACGTGATTGACATGGACCGGGGCGAGGACAAGAAGGGGAAGGACCCGTCGGGAGAAGTGCTGTCCTCCGTATGACTAGAAGATGGCACTGAAAGCAGACGCGAGCCCTTAGAGCTGCCCTCAGAGGTCCTCCCACCCATTAAGGAAACAGACTTGTTATAAAGTAGACATGTCTCATGTCACGCTACTCAGCCTAGCTAACAAGTATTTCATTATTTACTAAGGAGGAATGGAAGAATCCTATTGTGAATTCCAAATCTAAAAAAAAAGAAATCTTTTACCAGTATCCCCAAAGCAAGTATGCATCCGGTGTATCTACTTGCCACTCATTAGTAATCAATTTAAAGTGCGTATCAGGATCTGGTTAAGTCTTGCCAGACAGAAAATATAGGCAAACCTATCTGCTTATTCCTCCTCGACCAGGAAATTGGTATCGTCAATTCTCATTTGAGTATTTGTTCCATTAAATCAAGTTTGTCAGTGGCAAAGTACAGTGTGTCCCAGAGTCATGCGCACTCAGAGAGGAAATACAGCAGGCTCGTATTATGAGCAGTCCCTTCCTTACAAACTACCTCGGCAAAAGGATACATTAACAAGGGCCATTGCTGATGGACTATTTCCATTTATATTTCAAATACCAAACTTTAACCCCAAACTCCAATTCATAATAGTCCTTCCTCCTCCTCATGCCTACGATAATGTGAACTAAAACCCAAAATGGGGAGAACGTTCAGAAACCCTATATATGTGTTAGCTCTAAAACATCCAAATCGTAAGAGACATCTATTGAGATTCAGGACAAACCGATTCGTGAGACCTTATGAGGGTGGGAGAAAAGAACCATCACACAGAAACCATAGGAAAGAGGAAACCTGAATTCTGGTATCAGGTAGTCGTTCTGTTTTCAGTGCACATCCTCAGATCCAACGTGTGGGGGTGACAGGCTATGCTTTTAACCTAACAACTTCGCTTCCTTTTTTTTTAATTTATTGGCAAAACTAGGGGTTTTGTTTGTAACTTTGGTTATCTATAGATAAACATTAGCCGAGACCTATTTTTGATAACAAGAACGTAATAGGCGAGTTTGGGCTTTTTGTTGACTAGTAAGCTCTGTCCGCTCCAGAAGGCGTGACCTGGCCCCGCCTAGTCCCGGCCTCTGCTGCTGTCTCACTTCCCGTGGGATGCGCTGATCATCGTCGCTGTGGGTGCAATGATATCTTAATGAGTGAACACGCGTGAGAGACAAGGACCAGCGTGGCTGTCAAATAAAAGGGTGAGGACAGCAGAGCGTCCTGTGTTCAAGGCCGAGTAGATGACAGTCCTTCACTAGTAGGGATACTGCACATAACCCAACGAGCTTTTTCAGTACTTTCCTTACTAACTTGTTTATTTGTCAAAGTAGTTTGCTTTTTCCTGTGCTGCTTGGCCTCACTGTCGGTAGAATGGTCTCTGCCAGCCCCAGTTTCTATCATCTTAGCCGGACAGGCTAGCCTTTATCTTAGACAGAGCGCCGCAAACGGCGCTTCCACTGAACAAAAGCCCTTCGTGCAGCAAAATGCGATCGCTGCGAAGAATGGCTTGTAAATAGCTGATCGTCAAGGGCTTTCTTCTCGCGCACGCAGTTCCAACTGTGCGCCGCATCTCAGCGCTAATGCAGCTGTGTCTGTAGCTGTGAGATAATGGACCACTATTAAACCTGATTCTCTTCGGTGCTAGGAATGCGACACGTGATGTGTGAGGTTCCCAGGCAGTCATCACCCCAGTGCTGTGCCCGGGAGGGCCACTGGCATTTTTTAAAATATATTTTTATTGATCTCAGAGAGGCAGGGAGAGGGAGAGATAGAAACATCAATGATGAAAGAGAATCATTGATCGGCTGCCTCCTGCACGCCCCCCTTCTGGGGATGGAGCCCACAACATGGCATGTGCCCTTACCGGAAACGAACCCTGACCTCCTGGTTCATAGGTCGATGCTCAACCACGGAGCCATGCCGGCCCGGCCACTGGCATTTTTTTGCAGCAGGTGCCAAATCCCAGGCCCCTTTCTCAGGGTGTGGCCAACCACACCCTCTGCAGGTGATGCAGGTTGCTTCCTGTTTGGGGAGCATCTATAGGAACTAGATGCGATGCTAAGGATGCTTCACGCCCGCCTTCTTAAATGTGTGTGCGATGCCACTGACGACTTAGAATCGCTGGTGGTTCCGCTCAGAAGGTCATTTGCAAACATCTCAGTTCAGAACTGGGCTGAGAAGGACAGCGAAGCAGATATCCCCAGCCTCCTACAGCTCACTGGCTCACCATCACTTTACTCGGCCATGTTTTACCTCTTTTCCACGCACTTCCGTTAGGCATCCAGTAAGTTAGTGCTGAGGAAAAGCATAAATGATGTCTTTGTACTTCGTTTTCCAGCAGCTAACAGAGTGGCTGGCACATAGTAGGTATTCAAAGCACGTGTTAGTTAATAAAAATATATACATTTCGGGGGGATGCGAGAACATGAATAATTTTCTCTTAATCTTTATGTTGTTCCATATTGAATAAAAGCATGATTTCAAGGACTACTAGGGGAAGGTCATAGAAGTGCAAAAACCATCAAGTATGTTTGCGCAGTTACCTTTTTGGAGACATGAAAGCTTTAGCCCTTTCTCCCTGCGTATGAGCCAGCACGGTTTGCGTTTCACTCAAGGCTCTGCCCGTGAAAAGGAATGAGGTTGTACCTTCCTAATGACACCGCTGCAGCAGGGGTCCAGGCCTCGAGGATGGCTCCAAAGTACCCACGTACCAGGCTATTTTCCTTTAATCCCTTCTTGTGCTGCTCCCAGGAGAGCGCCCCTGACAGATACACAGAAAGGAGATGAGAGCGGAAACGCTGGAAGGACATAAATGAATTACACCCCGGCAGGAAACGATGCGCCCGCCGCTTCCCTTCGGAGAAGTACAGCGAGCGCCCCAAAGTGCAAGGTGGTCCCAACTCTGAACGTGTGCACAGTTCATCAGAGCGCTCCCACGGGGAGAGTCCGCTGTTTAAGCTTTCAGCGGTTTTTTAATAAGCTGAGGCCCAGAATTCGGATGAATGTTTTCTTTGCTGAAGGACAGCATTTCCTTCCAGGAGTCCTAACTGTCCACCCTGGAAGGAAGTATTCTCTGGCACCGAAGGCGCTGCCCAACTTTAAGATTCCCACGCTTTGTGTTCCTGCCGTTTGAGGTTTTGCATTCATTCTTACACTTTCTAAGATCTGACCATTTTCCTAATGCAGTCGGTGGGTGCTGGCTAGAGCTGCCGCTCAGTCTTGAAGATTTCACAGGACGGACAGAAACGTGTGAATAAAATAGATGATGGTGTTAAGCTGCCTGAGTAATTACTAGATTAATTACTAAATAGCAAAAAAAATTATTCTTCTTGGGCCCTGAAACCAGGCAACTCACTTACGGGTTTAAACTCCAACATGACCAGGAAAATTCCAAAATAGAGGAGCAAATGCAAATGCTAAAGCTGATTCTGGCGAGGCCCTTTGCTGCAACCTGTCCCATTATCCCCACTTGCTGTCAACACTGGACAAAGAAATCACCTTTGTGACCACTGAAGAGGGCATTGGGGGCTCGAGAGGGCCCATATCGAACAGCATAAAGCCAGTATAATTCTCATCAGGAGCTCTATAGAACATGCACCTGCAGAATATCTTATACCCGATAGTAATAGTTATTCTGTCTCTCATGATATGTTTGTAGCATCAAAAGTATTAGGAAGATGTGGTAACTCTCTGGAAAGTATAACAAGACACATTCTTCGCAGCACATTTTCTCTCTTTGCGTTGGGATTGTGGTACTTCACAGGTCACCTCAAACAGCAGTAACTTTTGAAGCCCATAATTTTCCTGAAATACCTGGAAGACATTGAATTCAGGGCCCAAAACATGTGGCTGCACACATTCACAAAATAACTATTACTTATAAAATACATTATCAAATAAATGCTATAGAACATGTGGAATAATTACTTCAGTAAATTTAAGAGCCATTATAGTGATCCCCGGCGTGTTAAAATTCAAGAGCTAAAAAAGTGTACTTAATTTATAGAACCCATTGGGAGATATTTCTAGATTCTCTTCAGGATTAATTAAATACACAGGCAATTTATGAAAATATATAAACAATAGTTGATCATGTTTATGACCCAAATCACAATGAAATTGTAATTCATGATAAACTGGTGAGAATAAACTGAACATATGGTTATAGGCACAATCATTTATTAACGGAAATGTTATTCCAACGTTCGAGCTAATGTTAAGGAGATTTAAACTGTAATGTCTAATATTCGGGGTAATCTATTAAAGTATTAGCATTGTGGTTGATTTCCGTGAATTACGTTGTATCTCATAATACTAAGCTTGTGAAAATAAACGTGTTAATGTTTTAAAAGGTACGCATGGTGCTTGGTGATGTTTGAAAATTCATTCATTCATAGACTATCAGCTAACATGACAACGAGTCTAAAACTGAAGACAAACAACTGTGACTCAAATGAAGGTGCTATTGCCAAGTAGCTGATCCATCCTCAGGTCCTGCCTATGCAGATGGATAATAGGTGCCATGAGTACTGGCTTACCCCCTTGCGTCCTTGGTTTGAGGGGCTCCTCAATTTTAAGAGGCTATAGACCCTCAGGGAAGGACTGGGGACAATCATTCTTGTCATGTACAACCCATCGACGAGTAGTAAATGGTGCCTCAGGAGCCAGGTGGACATGAACCTCTCTTATCACATTTGTCACATTGGAGGACAATCATTTGTGTAGGTCTGTCTTCCCTTCTAAGTTCTAAACTCCTTGAGGGCCAAGACTTTGTATTATTTATTGATCTCCCTGAATTATGTTGCATCTCATAATACTAAGTATGGATCCCTAGGCTTGACATTTCCCTTAACAAGTGCTCATTTCATGAGTGAATAAAGAACTTCAGGGAACATCTAACAATGAATGGAAAATGCCACATAGTGCTAAACTCCAATCTAGTTGGTTTTGCTGTTATGTAGGCACTGGCTATATATTTGAATTCTTATAATTCCATTTAGGAGCCTGAAATTAGCTCAAACACTAAAGAAAAATAAAAGGAACATGCACAAAAAGAATGAAACGCTAATCGGATTTCTAAAATGTATACCTAATGTGTAGGCAACAAGACATGTTTTCATTGCTATATTTATACAGTGGCCAGATGTTAGATGAAATTTAGCTCAATGAGCATTTCAGTAAGAAAAGCATTTTAACAAGCATGGGAGGCTAGAGATATAAATGTCAGCCTGGTTTTAGATAATTATCCTGCTTGGAAAATGTCCAAAACAATATGCCGTCCTAATTAATTCTTATTATTTTTTAGTTTTTCTATCTCTTCACTCCTCAGGCTTAAGAAGACATTGAGGGCCCTAAAAGGCTGAGCTGAATTATGCTGCCTCCTCATGTACAGAAGCCGCTGAGAAATCATGACATTGATGTTTGTAATCTTTGTGCATAGCACTGTGGTGGTACATAGCTAGTGCTCAATAAATGCGAGATGGATGGATGGATGCATGGATGGATAAATGGGTGGGTGGGTGGATGGATGGATGGATGGATGGATGGATGGATAACTGGGTGGGTGGATGGATGGATGGATGGATGGATGAATAAATGGGTGGGTGCATGGATGGATGGATGGATGGATGGATGGGTGGATGGATAACTGGGTGGATGGATGGATGGATGGATGGATGGATGGATGGATGGATGGATGGATGAATGGGTGGGTGGGTGGGTGGATGGATGGATGGATGGATGGATAACTGGGTAGATGATGGATAGAAGAAGCGGTCCAATCTGGAGGTATTGAGTTAATCTGTGAACAGATGAAAATCATACCCTATATTCCTTCTTCCCTTATAAGAGCATTGGCCAAGAATCAGAATGGTAGAAGAGGAATGCATTGATTAGAATGATTATCAATTACAAGTATACATATGAGTCTTTAGGCTGTATACTAAATATTATTCTCAATCATTTTATCTTGAAGGCTCATTGTGAGATAAACATTACTATCATTCTCATTTCCAAACATGAGGAAACCAAGGGTCAAGGAGATGAAGTGAATTACCCAAAACCATACCTAGTGGTAAAGCAAAAACTGGAACCCACATCCCAATGAATCCCAACCACTGATATGATTCCCCTACACCACACAAAGTCCTCCCTCATCTATCAACCTAATTCCCCATTAGACATGTTTCCTTAAGTAGCAAGAACTAAATCTAGCTGTACTAGGGGGATCCCTGTTAAAGTACAAGGAGCGATAAATTAAGTCCTACAGGCCTGGGACAAGTGTGACTGACCTCAAGGGAGGTCACCAAGAGAACAGGGCTGCCATGGCTTTACTTTAGGGAACTTTGGGTAATTTAGGAAAATTTTTATTGATTTGTTTAGGAAAATATTATATAAAGTCCATTATTTAAGATATGATTCATTTAGTCCAGAAAAAGAGGGTTGCAAAGTTTCTGGTAAGATCTTCTGCATCTTATCTAATAAAGAGGGAATATGCTAATTGACCCTCACGCCATCGCTAAGATGGTGGTGTCCACACCCAATAAGGAAAGAATATGCTAATTGACTGCCCCGCCCTCAAAGATGGCAGCGCCCACAGCCACAAGATGGCAGCACCCAGTCCCCTCAGCGCCCCAGCCACCCAGGGCTGTCCAAAGCTCGGGTAACCAGGGCCAGCTGAGGTTTGCACTGCTGGCAGTGGCAGCAGCAGAGGTGTGATAGGGTGTTGCCTTCCCCTGATCACTGGGTTGCCTCCTGCCCCTGAGGGCTCCCGGACTGTGAGAGGGGGCAGGCCGGCTGAGGGACCACCCCCACCCCCCTGCTCCAGTGCATGAATTTTCATGCACCAGGCCTCTAGTTTCAATAATAATAACAACAACTTTCAATTATTGAACACTTATTCTGCACCAGACGTGTACTTTACACAGTGCACTCATTTGTCGTAGAAGCTGCTTGAGGCAGCTACTATTATCCCCATTTTATAGGTGAAGAAACTGAGATCCAAGAAGGGTAAGTCACTTGTTGAAAGTAAAAGAGCTGTGCGTGGGAAGGTGGGATTTGACCCCAGACAGACTGTCCTTAGCCACTCCACTACTAGCCACTGCCTTGCATTGTTTCTCACCTGAGGTGCCCTAGGTGTCGCGTGCTCCAGCTTTCATATCTGTTCTTTCCATACCTTGACTTTTCATATCCAGTGGAGATTGCAGTTGTTTGAACCTCTCCGTTTTCCCGACTCAACCTCTGATTATCACTGTGACCACCTCAGAAGGAAGATTTAAATATTCAAGTGCAAATGCCATAAAGATAAACCAGCTAAGCTTACAAAGTGTTTTTGAAAGGGACTTTGAACAGCCGAGAAAACTCTTTCTTTAGTGAGCTGGGGTCTTTCAAAAACCTCTTATACAATAGACCTTCTGCTTTTTACCCCAGATTTCCTGGTTGGTCTTTCATTTATCAAATTTGACAATTTCTCTTTGTCAAATTTGTAATATGTATTTTAATTCTTCTTTACCCATTAATCACCTAATCAATTTGTATGTTTGAATACATATTTTGTTCAGGCTCTATAAAAATTCTTAATAAGTAAATTATATTTACTTATTAAATATTTATTTTATTAAATAAAATATATTAATAAGGGAATCAATAAAATGGTGTTTGGCAACAACCAAGCTAGTCTATAATGACTTACCCTACATGAGGCAATAAAGTATACAGACTGTATTTTTTTTAAATCCAATAAAAGTACTTTTGAGTGGGCCAAATTATAATATGGTTAAAATGGCAACAGCTTTGGGAAATAATAGGATAGAATGACCATGGCCAGTACTTTCCCTTTCCTTCAGTGATGAGAAGAGAGACATTTTCATTTACAAAATAGAACTGAACACATCCAGTACCTCCCTGTTTCCAAACTATGGAACTGTAGATTAAGTCCCCAACTATTTGACTCAGACTCTCAGAAGATAAAAATCTTTAGAAATATAGAGACGTACAACCAATGACTGGGAAAATCATTTGCTTAAATTTTGCCCCCCCCCCCCACTCCAGAGGAAAAATAAAGGAAAAGAGGGAGAGAGGGAGGAAGGGAAGGAGGGAGGGAGGGAGGAAGAGAAGGAGGAAGGGAGGGGAGGCAGGTGGGTCAGAGGGAGGGAGGGAGAGCAGGCAGGTCAGAGGGAAGGAGGGAGGACAGGCGGGTCAGAGGGAGGGAGGGAGGGAGGGCAGCTGGGCTAGAGGGTGAGAAGGAGGGCAGGTGGGCTAGAGGGAGGGAGGGAGAGCAGGTGGGTCAGAGGGAGGGAGGGAGGGCAGGTGGGTCAGAGGGAGGGAAGGAGGGCAGGTGGGCCGGACCCCTCAGTAACAGCAAAGTGAGTGGAGAGGGGTTCCCAGGCTTCTATCCCACCCTGGGCAGGAGCTGGTCAGATGGCAGTTGCCAGGATGCAGAGAAAGTCCCTGTGCTAAGTCCCCGTGTCCTCATCATCCTACATTGAAGTCAGTGCCCCAAATAGAACTGTCCGATGCACTGTCTTCAACAAACGTTTGTCCTCATCTCAGTTTTAATTGTCAAAATGTCAAGCTAATGGGAAATGAGGCTCCTTCCATGGAATAAAAGGACACTAAATATTTATTTTCATCAACAAATACAATATGAAAACAAGATGGCTAGCCTCTAGAATTTATTTACTCAAAAGAGAAACCATGAACCTAAATTTTCAGCTCACGGCTCCTGGAAATGATTCTCCATACTAAGCTACTGCAGAATTTCAATGTCAAAACCTATCACAAAAGACGTGGGTTTTATCTTGTTGTTTCAAAGGCCCGTCTTGTGGAGAAGTCTCAGAACCGAAAAACAGGAGCGGCTGAGATCTCTCTGGTGGCCTGCAGGGAGGCAGGGTTGAAAGAACTCAGCCTTTCTCGGCTGAAAACAATTCAGCCCGTGGTGTTGGTACACTGCGGCTAAATCATTCATAGTCTTTGAACTCTAATAAAAAATTCTCATCAAACAATGATGACATTTTCATTTCATCAAAGTTTAATCACAAGAGTATTGTAATTCTGATTCTCTTCACCTCGGTTCAAATTGAAAGTAATTGTCAGACGTCATTTTAATCTAACCATTACATCCCTTCTTACAAGTCCCCTCTCCCATTATTACACCCATTTTGTTCTCTAAAAGGCTTGTCTCTCTTTTTTTGCTATTATTCAATCAGTTTTAACAGAACTTCGTCACCCACTTACAAATGGTACACTTAGGGCTCCTTTCAAAAGCGTTTGAGCTCGCTAATGAGCACGAATGGAAGATGTTTCCTGGAAACACTGAGAGACACCAGCGATAATAAATTCTGACTGTGGGGTTGTTGGATGTTGGAAAAACACTTACTTGTCCAAATTCTTGGTTGTGTAAAAAAAAATTTTCTTTGCAAGTCCCAGCCGGATGGACTTGAAACGCATGAAAGCAGAGAGTAGGTACAGGCCTGTGTGGGTTCCTTCCGCTGACATTTTGGGGAAATAGCTCTGTCTTCCATGAAGCGTCCTGGGACCCGGCTGAGAGGTGGAGGCCAGGTCACCCCAACTGAGGCCAGGAGAGGTGGCCCCCGGGATTGGAAGTGAGTCCTGACCCCCGCTTCCAGGGAAGGACGCAAAGCCAGCAGCCAAACCCGAGAGGACGTGGGCGGGAGAGAGGACGCGCTGTGCCCTCTGTTTTCCGCATCAGGCCTGTGTTACTGTCAGAACCAGAACGGGGAAGGAATGGTGTATTTCTAGAGACCTAAGAAGTCTCACCGCGACAGGGCCGAGGGGGACATGCTTCTCAGATTCTCTATTTTCCTCTTTGTTGAGCCCGACACTTGGTCATAGTCTAAAAATAGAAACTTTTGTTGCCAGGCAGCTAGTAAGCATTGTCCACCAGGAACGCAGATCCTGCGACTCAAGTCGTTCCTGCACCCTCTCTCTTTCCATTCCGTCGGCCTCCCTCCTGGGCTCCTGCTACTCAGAGATGGCACCTCCTGTGCCGTAGCAGACGCTCCCCTCGCAGGCCTGGTCAGCCTCGCCTGCTCCTCACATGTAGGTGTGGGAAACAAACTCTCCACACGTGAGTGCGGGGCTTCTCACCAACGGGAGCTTCTCACCAACCTGAGCTTCTCACCAACCTGAGCTTCTCACCAACGTGAGCTTCTCACCAACCTGAGCTTCTCACCAACGTGAGCTTCTCACCAACCTGAGCTTCTCACCAACCTGAGCTTCTCACCAACCTGAGCTTCTCAGTCAACGTGAGCTTCTCACCAACCTGAGCTTCTCACCAACCTGAGCTTCTCAGTCAACGTGAGCTTCTCACCAACCTGAGCTTCTCAGTCAACGTGAGCTTCTCACCAACCTGAGCTTCTCAGTCAACGTGAGCTTCTCACCAACCTGAGCTTCTCAGTCAACGTGAGCTTCTCACCAACCTGAGCTTCTCACCAACGGGAGCTTCTCACCAACCTGAGCTTCTCACCAACCTGAGCTTCTCACCAAACTGAGCTTCTCACCAACCTGAGCTTCTCACCAACCTGAGCTTCTCACCAACCTGAGCTTCTCAGTCAACGTGAGCTTCTCACCAACCAGAGCTTCTCACCAACCTGAGCTTCTCACCAACCTGAACTTCTCAGTCAACGTGAGCTTCGCTGCAGGGCGACCGCCTAGCAGTTTCGGGGAGGAAGCCTGATGTCCCTCCTCCCTCCTTGGGATTCCCATCCCGAGGGATTCCTGGCCTGCAAGACTCAAGAAGAGCTGCAGGGGCTGTGTTCCATGTCCCAGGCCTGCAGTCAGCCCTCTGCCCCTGGCTCACAGCAGGAATGAAGATGGGTCCCCCCGCCTTCCTCCCATGGGAGACACTCCTCATCTGTGCTGACAAACTCAGAACATGGAGCCGCTCACCACCCTCTCTGTCACCCTCTAGATTTCCCAAGTAAGAGTTAGACCCTGGTCCACGGTAGCCCACATTCCCAAAACGCACAGCAACTCCAAGTGATCATATGAAAGGCTGCAGTGGAGTGTGGTTTTCCCTTCCCATCTTACCCCTCAGGTAAACATTGGGGGCTCGTAACCCCATTTCCTACAAGGAAATCCTCCTCAAACCCCTCTTTCCACTCTACAGACTCAGGCAGCCTTGTCAGGAGGAGGGTTCCAGCCAGGGAACCAGGGCTGGGGCGTCCATCACTCATCGGCTGTGTCAGGGGGAGCCTGCGCCACCTCGCCTTGGGTTGCTCATTTCACTAGATCTCACGTCTCAGCGGACACAGAGGCAGAAAGAGTTCATTTCAAAATTCTTGTTCACTTGATTGTCTCCACCCACTAACTAGTTCCTCAAACTTGTTGAGGGTCAGGGGTCATCGGAGCACCTCCAGCGCCTGGCACGCACATGGTCCCCAGACACCAATCTGTACATGTGTGTTGGGTGAAGACTGAACGACAGAATGAGTTCATTGTGTTACTGGCTTTTCTAGAATGGGCTGTTGCACAACCAATGGCCTTCCGTTCGTTCTCCTCCCTCTACCGGGAGAAGGGTACACGTTTTAGCTTCCACTTCAGGTGTAAATGAAGCGGAACGAAATGCAAAGCCCTGCAACAAGTTACCAGTGAAGATCTTTAACATTTCTTTCTGAATGCCCTTAATGCGGGGCACTTGTCTCCTATTTCAAGTGGCTCAGGCATGTCCTTGATAAGGAGTCAAATGAAATGCCCAACTGGAGAGATGCTAGGACACCATAATTCTTTGAAAATACAATGGTGTTGTCTCATTTCTATGAAGAAATTGAAACTCGATTAACAGAAAAGTTAAGTTGGGCAGGCCTCTTTTTATTGTCCAAGCCAAGGAAAACATGAAAAGCAAACAAATTACATCCTACCCTAACGCTCTATGTTTCTACAATATGAATAGTGGCAAATAATTTGTGCTTTTCAACTGCTTCCAGCAATCATTTTGCAATTTATAGTTCTAAGCATTTGGAACATATTAGAATTTTTGAACTGAATCACTCCCACATCAATGCTGAAATTTTTTCAGTTATTCATAAAATGGAGTGGGGAGGCTTATACAAGGTACTGCAACTATATCTGAGGACAAAATAAAACCCAATGAGACAAGGAGAGGAAAACCTTAAATGTGCGGGAAGAGAGACAACAGGCAGAGAAGAAGGAGGGGGTGGAGCTAGCAGCTGGGGGGTGGAAGGTTGTTCCCCTGGGATAGTGGCTCCTAGTGACCCATTAAATCCTCAAAATACCCCCAAGAAAGCCTCCCCTCCCCTCAGCCTCGAGGAGGGTCACGGGGTTGGCTGCAGATATGCTAAAATGAGTAGGTAATTTCCGACTAAAACTTGTTCTCCAGGCTAACAGCAGTCGGGAGGGGTGGGGCTGGGGGGGGGGGGGGGAGTAGAGGGATTGAGCAAAAAAGAGAAAAAAAGAAGAAAGAACTCATGCGCAGGAACAATAGTGTGGTGATTGCCACAGGGGGTGAGGGAGGTGAAGGAGGGTATGAGGGGATAAATGGTGATGGACGGAGACTTGACTTGGGGTGGTGAACACACAGCACAGCATACAGATGATGTGCCCTAAACTGTGCCCCTCAAACCTGTGTGATTTTGTTAACCAGTGTCACCCCATAAAGGTAAGAAAAAGGACAAAATCTTGCTCTCTAAACAACTAGCTTCCAACATTTAATGAAAATTTCCTTTAATAAAATTAAAAAGTTTTAGACGTTCCTCCCTTCTTCACCTGCACATGCACACACGTGCGTGCATGTGCACACACATGCACACACACATGCACAGACACACACACACACTCCTTGTCCCAAAACAAAACAAGAGCAGTAGCAACAACTGCATAGATCTTCGTATGTGACAAACGCATTCACATCCCCTCTGGAAGGAGTGCGATGACTTGGTGGGGAAATAGCGAGGGAAGGAGAGAATGAACCGGGTGCGGGGTGATTGCACGGTAAGCTCTTGGGGTTTGCATTCTACATTTTTTCACTTCTCCACTCTTTTGAGACGACATCCCCGGAGGCCAGGTGTTCAGGATCAGATGTGACTGCCGACAGTCACATGATGCTGATGACAATACGCCAGCAGAGAGATCTGGAGAAGTAGCGGTGATGAGAGCAATAATCCTGGAGGTGCCAGCAGAGCCAAGTGTTGCCATGGAAACGACGGAACTGGAGGGGGGGGTGTAGAAAATCTCTTACAATGGAATGCCCCGTTCTGGCAACTTCTGAGGCTGCGTTTGCGTCTTGTTACCTAAAGAAGAGTCCGATGAACAGCCGTCGCATGTGATTACCCACAACAGAGCCCAGGACGGAGCGGCTCGCCACGACCAGGGAGGCTGTGCGGCTGCTGGGGTGAGGTTCCCCTCGGGCCCTGCCTCCGGGACACAGCTGGCCCGCCTCCTCGGAAAGAATGCAGACCCGCTGCACAGTGCGGACGGCGGAGACACAGCATAAGCAAAAGCGCTCCAACCACCGTTTCTCTCCACCTTCACTGCTGCCCAGACAGTTCAAGTTCAGGAGTGGTGGCGTTGCTCCTCCAGGAACAAGAGAGAGACTTTCTGAGTCCCAGGATTGAAATGTGAACGGATGAAAATCTCCCCAGCTATTTCCAAAGACAGAAAGGAAATATTGGTGCAGAAAGAGGTCAGAAAGCCCATCTGGATCGCTCTTGAGCTCAGCACTTCTATCTTCGGGGTATTTTTTGTTTAAAAACATTCATCACGGCGCAGCTGGTGTGGCTCAGTGGCTGAGCGTTGACCCATGAACCAAGAGGTCACCGGTTCCATTCCTGGCCAGGGCACATGCCCAGGTTGCAAGCTAGACCCCCAGTAGGGGGCGTGCAGGAGGCAGCCGATCAATGATGTTTCTCTCTCATCAATGTTTCCATCTTTCGATCCCTTTCCCTTCCTCTCTCTCTAAAAATCAATAAAAACATATTTTAAAAATAGATAATAATAACAAATAACAAATAAAGACATTCATCACGATGTTATACAATTGTATATGAAATCATTCTTCCTGGTAGGCCACACCCTGCAAACACGGGCAAAGGAAACTGCCCTCATGTTTTGGGATAGCCAGCCTGTGCCAGGTGGGCTGTGAGAGTACGGAACGCAGGCCCTGGGAAGGCAGCCCTCCCCCCGCCCCCCAGGCCACCAGCCCCTGCCAGCACAGAGCCCACTTGCCAGAGGACCAGAGAACCTCTGGGCACGGTGGCCGGGTGAGCAGGGCTCGGCCTACGCACCACGGACAGCTGCAAGGACCGTGAGCAGGCAGTGCCTCACAATCGGAAGAGTCTTCCCTGCTCATGCGTTCACAGTTTGTATCACTGTAGAATGTTCTCCATTCTCTGTTCTCCTTCCTGCCTGTGAGCACTCGCTACGAATTTCTCTCCCTTCTTCTTATCTTGAGTAAACACATGTGACGGTGGAGGCCCGGTATCTACCCAGCAGCATGGACCCACTGACCTGGGAAGAATGCCGAAATTTAAAATAGCCCCCTGTTTATTGTGCTCTCTTTTCCGGAAGCTGAAGAGTTAGGTGAATATTCCATGCTCACGTTCTCCTAAACTCCTCCCAGTGATCCTCGCAGAGAGCCAGCCCAGCGTTCTGAAGCAAGAGAGAACTGCATGTCAGGCCCAGCTTCGCCACGTACCAGCGTGGGACCCTTGTCTTTCTAAAACTCATCTTTGCACCCTGGCCAGTTTGGCTCAGTGGCTAGAGCATCCGCCTGCGGACTGAAAGGTCCTGGGTTTGATTCCAGTCAAGGGCACATAACCGCTGTTGCAGACTTGATCCCCAGTGCAGGGGGCAGCTGACCCATGATTCTCTCTCATCACTGATGTTTCTGTCTCTCTCTCCCTCTCCCTTCCTCTCTGAAATCAATAAAAATATATTTTTTAAAAAAACAAAACTCATCTTTGTCCTTCACGGAAGAAGAGAGATGACATCACTAGAGATATTGGGACGATGCACGGACACATCAGCGCCCCGACTTGTCCCTCTAAGTCAGTGGTTCTCAACCTTCTGGCCCTTTAAATACAGTTCCTCAGTCTCCCAGTCACCGGCCCTGCCAAGATGCCGCAAGAGCAAGGAAGGAAGAACACCTCCAAGGACAAGAAGCCCCTCTCACGGCTCCCTCCCTGAGCATCCGACAGCACAGAACACCCACCCCCCAATTTGAGGATATTCTCAAGTCCCCGACCCGGCTCCAGTGGCCTCTGCAAGCTCACGGAGCCACCGTCCTCCGCGTGCCTCCCGGCGCCGGTGAGAATTCTGCAGACAGGCCCGCAGCAAGCAGGCCCGGCCTCCTCCGCCCTAAGGATCCCTGCTCACATCCAGCCCACCGGGTTGCAAGAGGAGCCCCTGACACATGTCAGACACACGCGGCTGCCAACATGCTCACTCCTCCCGTCGCTCTGATTTCATTAAAAGCCGTCGCTCAAAGGCCACCTCGTCAGCTGCCACCCCAGACGCACAGGCCAGCGCGGAGCAGGAGCGATTTGGATTCTGAGTTTCCCTTGAAACGAGCTTCTTAGTCATGTTGTGCCGCACAAAGGCGAGGGGAGCAGCACTGCAGGTGGAGTTCAGAGCGACTCAGAACTCCAGTCTCAGCCTCCGAGGCCAGGAGGGGAGCCAGATGCCCGCCCGGTGCACCTGCCCGCCCCCCCTCATTAAGATCCCTGTGTCTCCTTCTCTGAAGGCTGATGTCAAGGGGTGAGCAGGCGCCGGGGGCCCTGGGAAGGTTCCGAGGCTCCCAGGCAAGGTGAGCCTGTCATTAGGCCGAGCAGGCAGGCAGGAGCCTGGAGCTGCGAGATCCAGGAGGACGAGGATGCCCGGTGACCGGGTAGAGCCGGCACCAAGGTCTCCGGTCCCCCCGGGACAATAAACGTCCCCTCTCCACCACTCGATTCAGACAGAGACCCAGAACTGGCCTCCGACGTGAAATTACACAGAGGGCTTCTTTACTGTGATTGCTGAATACAGGCATTTCCCACTGTTTATAAGGCCAATGTCTTTTAGGAAAGAAGAAAGAAAAACCTGGAATAAACTTGGCATACCTTGTTGGAGACACCTGGCACTCAGAAGCATTTTAACTCACGGATTGTATTAATTTATACATTTCTGTTGCTGGAATAAAGACTCGTGACTCCCCAGTCCAGGCCAGATTTTAAAGGGCTCCAGGTTGCAATTGTTTAAGACAAGACAGGAGGCGTTATCTAAGGACCACCGTCCTGTGAGTGCAGTAAAATATGGAAGAGCTGCTCATTGACCTACAAGGACCTGCAGACGTGATGACAATGATTCAAAAGCCCTTTCTTAACCAACCTCCATCCAATGAGGAAACGTTAACTGGGGCTCTCGTTGGCTTTTGCAAAGGTACTAGTTGGTGCCCAGGGAATGCCCATTCCTACAGCTGGTGACCACTCATCCGCACCCATGCAATTCTGCCCTGGCCCTGAGGTGGGTGCTGAGCAAGAGGCGGAGGCTCCGGTCCCCACTCCAGGGATGCTTAGTTGTACTTGTAACTGTAACTATGTAATTTAATTAAGGATTATTAAAAGGAATTCATATGAATACAAAGAGCAAACTATCTGTTTCTACAAAAACCACATGAAGTGTGTTGAAAAGAGACAATAAAAGCATGCTTTCATATTACGTGTGAGCAAGATGACTGTAAAGGACTGAGGGGGAGCCCAGCCGGTGTGGCTCAGTGGTTGAGCATCGACCTGTGAACCGGGAGGTCACAGTTCAATTTCTCGTCAGGGCATAGGCCTGTGTTGCAGGCTCGACCCCCAGTGTGGGGAGTACAGGAGGCAGCCAATCAATGATTCTCTCATCATTAATGTTTCTATCTCTCTCTCCCTCCCTCTTCCTCTCTGAAATCAATAACAAAAATTTTTTTAATAAGTCATCTGAAAAGTAGGTGAGTTTGAGAGCATATTCTTAATATAAACTTGTTGTGCCTGTTGTTCCCATGTTCTGCTAGTGAGGTAACTTCTCTCACGGCCACGGCGATCCAGTATGATTCCGTGTCCTACTTACCAATAGTCACGCCTGTGGACTCACAGAAACACCTACTTCTTTTCATAAATCCAGTCTCAGGGGACTCCTCCATCACCAATACTCTACTGAGCCGGTTCATCTCTTCTGCAGACAGCACTGCATCTATTCACCCAGCAGTGTGGTCGAGGACCTGCCTACTTTACTCCGGAACTGTGACGCGTGAAAATCCTCTGGGAGGGAAAACGCCAGGCAATGCTCAGAGGCTGCCCAGCCCAGGCAGCCAGCCCTTCCCGGTCCACCCCTCCTGGCAGCGGTTACTGGCTCCTTGGGAGCCGGGGCTGGGGGCTGGGGGGAAGGGGGGGCGGCTCTGATAAGTTTCACAGAGATGCTAGAGAAATCTCAGCCACTTCACCTTTTTAAGGTTCTCACTAATATTGCGCCCACAGCAAAGGCGAGAGGACTGGCCGCGTGGCCTGGCAGCGAGGACCGTGGTGAGGCAGCACCACCTAATGGCCGCCGGACAGCACCTGCACCTCCACCTGGGAGCCTGGCTGCTCTCCCGCCGGGTGTAGATACAGGCAGCATAGGCAGCGGCCCTGCTACTTGCCCAAGGTCAAAAGAGGTCCAGTACCTGAACCATGTCCTTGAATGCTGATAGAGCCATGGCAGCCCTGTCCGGCTTGTTCAGAGTCAGTGGTAACCCCTCAGCCCGCCCTGAGCCACACCCGCTAGTCTTACTGACACACACACACACACACACACACACACACACACCCTCGCCCCGCCTCCGGGGGTGAGTCCCACTCTGGAGCAGGCACTGCTCTCTCCAGCCTCCGTGCATGTGTCCAGGCTGTCCTCTCCCCCCGACATGCCCTGTCCTAGCCGGTGTCTTGTTGTATCTCCTCCAAAGCCTGGCTCAGCTCTTTTTCCTCCAGATGTCTCCCAAGTTGGAAACACCATCTCTCCCCTTTGCTTCTCTTAATGAAATCCATGAAATAGCACATTGGATAGTCTTTCTCATGTTAGAATCACTCTTACCTGTCTTCCTTGCGGGATTTTGAGATCGTAGACTCTATCTAATTCATCTTTACTATTCCCATAGGACTCAGACCAGTGATGGCTGAATGGCTTGGGAGTAAATTATTTTGTCTATAAGTAAAATGAACATGGCATGATGCTAATGAGGAATGACCAAAGTCAAATCATATTTTAAAAAGAAGAAAAATACAGTTTTGCATGAAGATAGTCCCCTGATTATGGACTGTGTCTCAATCTCACCAGTTCCTCAGCAAATGCATAATCTTCCAGGAAACCCTGCAATTTCTCCACAAATGCAAGGCCATGTTCCCAGGGAAGACTGGTGAGAGGCATTTACTACTTGAGCTTAATTCATCATCACGGCTATAAATACAGCTCCACGTACATGCCCTGCAGACAGTAGGTCAATAACATCAACACTCACATGAAGGATGACCCTAGCAAAGGACAGACTACGCTGGAAAAACTACAAACACAAACTTTTCACTTGTCCGATGCCAGTTTCTGAGCCATCTAAGAATATAGCCTCTTGATGACATGACTACAAGGCACTGGGACAGGGGGCAGGAAAGGGGAAACTGCAACTTCAAGAGGCTTAAGAGAAATCCTCCTACCACCAGCGGGTCCCCAGGCAGTGACCTCTCATGTTCCGCTACCTGATGTTTGCAACACAGATGCTGATGAGATGCCTTCATCCCTTTCTGACTTGCCCTGTAATGTCTTCATCCCATCCCTGGCCTCTGATGGTCAGTCGGCTCCTTTCTTGGCTAGCTCCTGTGCTAGTTTGCTAGGCCTGCCATAACAAAGGGCCCCAGACTGCGTGACCTACACAACAGACATTTATTTTCTCTTAGCCTGGGGACTAGAAGTCCGAGATCAAGGTGTCAGCAGGCTTGTTTCTTCCGGGGCCTCTCTCCTAGGCTTGTAGATGGCTGCTCTCTTTCTCTGTCTTCATGTCATCTTTCCTCTGTACTTGTCTGTGCCTTAATCTCCTCTTTGTAGAAAGACGCCAGTCATAATGGATTAGGGTCTACCCTAATGACCTCATCTATACTAATAAAAGGGTAATATGCTAATTAGACTGGACATCTTCCAGACGTCCTTCCGGACAAAGTCACAGTGGCAGTGGCGGGGGCCAAGGCAGAGGCCGTTAGGGACGATCAGGCCAGCAGGGGAGAGCAGTTAGGGGGTGATCAGGCTGGCAGGCAGAAGTGGTTAGGAGTGATCAGGCAGGCAGGGAGGTGAGTAGTTAGGAGCCAGAGGTCCCGGATTGGAGAGCATGCAGGCTGGGCTGAGGGACCCCTCCCCATGCATGCATTTTGTGCACCGGACCTCTAGTTTTCACATAATTAACTCTTTAAAGACCCTGTCTACAAATACAGTCACATTTGGAAGTCTGGGAGGTTAGAACTTTAACATATGAGCTTGGAGTGAGGGGGACAGAATTCAGTGCATAACAGTTCATGAGATGGCATGTCCCCCTCTGATCTCTAACTCTGGCTATGTCTCATGTCTCTGACAGGAACAGAGGAACGAATGGCCCTGATCCCAAATTCCTGACTCCTCTAGAAGTATCAGTCTAGTAGTGAAAAGAAACTAGAAAAGAGGAAGCTAGTATTTCCTGATGTGTTCCCTCTATGTCAACGTCTCTACACTCCCAGCTGGGGTTGGCTGTAGCCACGGGATATGGGAAAATCTGGAAATAATGGGCCATCACTCTTCAAAAGAAACATAACAAGAATGAACCGCAACTCCGACTTGCTGGATGCCCTGGCAATGACCTCCAGCTCACCCCTTGAGCTCACAAACACCAGTCAGCATGGATCATTCCTGAGGCTTCACACAGTCACACGTAGTCCCCAGTAGAACCTCATTGTGCAAACTCCTAGTGCCAATGTCAGGTCCCCTTTATCCCATATTTTCCCTAATGGCCATCTCCAACTTTGCCCCAAATTAATCATTTTATTGCACCATTACCAATGCCAGTGTTAACATGGTTTATAAAAAACTTAACAAAATTTTTCTTAATAATTCAGTTGATCAAAATTTTGATTAAATTTTTGCACAAATTAGTTTTAAAAGAAAAAATCAAAGGACAATGAAAACTAGTAGATATTGGTGTTGTTTTTTTAAAATAAACTTCTGGAGAATGTCCCAAGATCAATCCATATTTAGCCCAATTTCCTTCAACTCCTCCATGTAAAATATTGTACAGTGAGAATTTATACTCTGACAACCCTGAGGCTCTGTAAAATCCTTAATAATCAAAAATGCAATTATGCTCACTATACTGTAATTACTAAGGAAGGAATGTGCACTCGTACATTTTACAAAGATTTTCTAAAGAGAGGAAATGGTGGGTTATGTGTGTGTTGAGGGAGAGTTTCTAATCAACATTAAATTAATCAGAAATTCAAGTCACCAGAAAATCCCATTTCTTAAACATTCCATGAGCACTTACTATATGCCAAGCATTGAATGACTTCCCTTAGAAAAGTACAAGAAAGGCCATTTCCTAATTGGTGGATGGAACGCCTTTCTGGAAATACAGTTTAACAAATGACTTCACTCTGGATTGGCATATCAAGGGACAGAAGGTCATATGTAACTACACAAAGCTTTGAAAATGTTTAGCTATTTTAGGCACCTAAATTGGGATGAGGTCGAAATCATAGTTTTCAGATTTGATTTTATGAAACCATGACGTGTTTTTTTCCCTGCCATCGGAATGTTTTTAATAAAATGCAGAGTTTGAGTAGGAACAGACATTTTAGGGTGCAAGTGACCAAAAACTCAACTCTGATTGATTTCTTAAAGGAACTGTGTTGAGTTGTAGCTGAAAAGGCCAGATGAAGCTCTGGCAAAATTGGATCTAGCCTTCTAGTGGCTGGAAAGAGACTGCCAAGGCCAAGTTCTCGCCATCTCTCCCCGGTACTGACTTCCTCCTGCAGCTGCCAATCGCCAGAGCTCACATCCTCATCGCTTCCCACCCAGAGGAAGACAGTTCTCCTCCTATAGCATTTGAGGAGAAGTGTTGCATTTTCCTTTCCCAGAAACCCCAGCAAATGTCTCCTCCGGTCTCTTTGGTCTCGACTGGTTTAAAGGTCCTTCACTGGGCCCATTACAGCAAGAGGAAATGGGGGTGATCTAATAGCTACAGGCCAATCAGGGGCTGCCTGGGAACCAGGGGTAAGTTTAACCCCACCCCTGGGAATGAGGGACAGCCGTTTCCAAAGGAAAGTCAGGGGACTCTTAGGGAAAGGAAGAGTGGCGGCTGAAACAAAAATACAAGAACGTCTGACTAGACCCACAAATGCAAAGCAAACGGAGGGCATTGCTTTCATTCCCAGTCTTGGCTCCAGGACAGCAGCAATTGTCCCATCAGTCGATTTTGACTCGTTTATTTAAAGGAACTCCCATGAGTGAAGTGGGAGGGTGGAGACAGCAACTTAAGCTGCCGCGTCCCTCTCAGATCCTGACTCACTGCGGCCAGGCATCCGCGTCCTGAGCGCGATTCCCAATGGGCCCTTTGGGAAAAGAGGAACCAGTGGTCAGTCCTGGAACATAAATGTTAACCTTTAGCCCAGCCGGCGTGGCTCAGTGGCTGAGCATCGACCTATGAACCAGGAGGTCACGGTTCGATTCCCGGTCAGGGCACATGCCCCAGTTGTGGACTCAATCCCCAATGGGCATGCAGGAGGCAGCTAATCAATGATTCTCTCTCCTCACTGATGTTTCTCTCTCTCCCTCCCTCTTCTTTCCTCTCTGAAATAAATAAAAATAAATTTTGAAAAGTTCACAATTTTAAAGAATAATAACAGAAGCTGACACTAGGTGTGTGCTTTCCATGCTGCAGGGACTACCCAGAGCCCATCACATGCGCAGAACCATCCACTCTTCACAGCAAGTCTAGGAAGTTGATCCTGTGACCAACCCCCCGTTACACATGAGGAACTGAGGCCGAGGGAGGCTAAGCAACTCCCCAGACCACACTGTGAGGAGGTGGAAAGGCCGGAGGAGAGCTCAGAGGAAGACGAGGTCATGACCCAAGGCCGGCTTTCCCCTGGAGAGTGTTTGCCTGCTGGGGGCAGACACGCGCTGGGGCTTGATCGTTGGTGCTGCCGCTCAAGTCTGCTCCATCCGGCTCCGGAGAATGTATTCCAGGGGCCCCAACTGAGCTGTAAGACCCGGGAGCCCAGGCACAGCAGGCACAGGTCCACAGCAGCGCCGGGCCAGGGTCCGCGGGGGCAGCTGAGAAGTCCCCTCCTGTCGTGGGAAGCAGAGGGGGGGGGGGGTGCAGGTAGAGGGACCGTCATGGCCTCCAAGGAGAAGAGCGGTGCAGGCGTCAAGGCCCAGGAGAGGCGGGCGATGAGGGCCCTGGGCCCTGAGCTGCTGCCGGTCACACCCGGGCCCTCCTCACTGTTCAGGGCACTTTGGAATTTGCCCCCCCCCCCTCCCGCGGCCAGGTGGCCTGGGAAGAGAGGCTACGCCTTACGGGCCAGGACTGAAGGGACAGCGTGGTGCTGGCAGGTGCAGCGTCCTCCTCATGAGCAGGTTTCCTGTTTCCTGCTTTGCCCGGTGTGGGGAGCAGGGTGGGACTCTGGGACGGCAGCTGTTACAAAGCGCAGCATCCCCCTGGGTTACTCCCGTCGGCTCCCTGCAAGTTTAGCAAAAGCCAGAAACTAGAGACTTCGGTCCCCAGAGAGGCAGGTGGACACCCACCACGGAGCTGCCGTGAGAGATCCTGCCGCTGAGAGGACAGGCTAAAGCCGCGGGGGCAGCCGGACCCCACAGGGGGCAGCCGGGCCCCACGGGGGAAAGCCAGACCCCCCCAGGGGCAGCCGGACCCCACAGGGGGCAGCCGGATTCCCCGGTGGGCAGCCGGATCCCCCAAGGGGCAGATGGACCCCACGGCGGGCAGATGGACCCCACGGCGGGCAGCCGGACCCCCCAGGGGGCAGATGGATCCCACAGGGGGCAGATGGACTCCACGGCGGGCAGATGGACCCCACGGCGGGCAGCTGGACCCCCAGGGAGCAGATGGATCCCACAGGGGGCAGCCGGACCCCACAGGGGGCAGCCGGACCCCACAGGGGCAGCCAGACCCCACAAGGGGCAGCCGGACCCCACAGGGGGCAGATGGATCCCACAGGAGTGAGGAGAATGTGAAGGAGCAGTCCACACAGCCAAAGGCCAAATGCTAAAACCAAGAGCAGCCGTGTCCTGAAAGCACCTCTGTGTCTGCGCAGCTGTCTTCTGCCACCTTACAGCCTTACGTGGCTGGAAGAACGTCAGGGTACCAGGGAACGGCCGGGCGGGCATTTCTGCCTCCCCCGAGCAGCCTGCTGCCCTCCCTGACTGCCGGCTGCAGTGTGCCACCTGTCGGTGATGCCAGTGGCTTCTGGTTGAAGGGTGTGGTCGTACTTGTTAAAAGTCAGTCTCCCTCCTCCCTCCTCCCTCTAACCGAAGTGAAGGAGTAAGAGCGTGAAGAGCTTTGCACAGGGATCACAGCAGCTGCTGCAACGGTTCCAGCTCCCACGGAGTCAGAGTGGCTTCTGATGTTAACATTCACGTCAAACATCCACGCGGCGTGTGGACAGCTTGGAACGGTGTGCAAGTGCATCAACACGCTGCGTGGACATAGAGCCCAGCAGGCTGGGCCCACGGACGGCTTCCCTGCACGTCTGGGAGCTCCGGGCTCTGTTCCCGGCGCCTCACTTCCGCCACCGACGGCTGTGCTGCTGGAAGGGCCGCCCGCGCAGCTCCAACACCCAACCTGCCAGGTGAACAGCCTCGCCCAGGACGCCCATTTCCCGACTCATCGTCTTCCCTGGCCACTAACTCCTCTCCACCTCGTGCTCACACCTCTCAAGGTACGTCTTTGAGCCACTGTCCTCACTCAGGTCTGATGCCACATTTATCATCGGAGCAGAATTACCAGGAGGACAGGGACCGAAAACCCAACACTAAGCCAGGAAAAGGCTACAGGGCGGCCTGCCTTCGTCACAGGTAAACGTGGTGCTGGTGGGACAGGAAAGCTGGGGGATAGGAAGGCCAGCTCCACCCCTTGCGGGTGTGGAAAGTAGATGATTTTTTTAACATTAGGGGTGTGTGTGTGTGTGTGAGTGTGTGTGTGAGTGTGTGTGTGTGTGTGTGTGTCTGTGTGTGTGGGGGTGTGTGTGTGTGAGAGTGTGTGTGTATGTGAGTGTGTGTGCGCGAGTGTGTGTGAGTGTGTGTGTGTGAGTGTGTGTGTGTGTGAGTGTGTGTGAGTGTGTGTGAGTGTGTGCATATGTGTGTGCGTGTGCGCGCGCGCATGTGTGTGTGTGTGTGTGTGTGTCTGAGTGTGCGAGTGTATGTGGTGTGAGTGTGTGTGTGTGAGTGTGTGTGTGTGCGTATGTGTGTGTGTGTGCGAGTGTGTGTGTGTGAGTGTGTGTGAGTGTGTGTGTGTGTGTGTGTATGTGTGTGTGTGTGAGTGTGTGTGTGTGAGTGTGAGTGTGTGAGTGTGAGTGTGTGTGTGTGTGAGTGTGTGTGTGTGTGAGTGTGTGTGTGAGTGTGTGTGTGAGTGTGTGTGTGTGAGTGTGTGTGTGAGTGTGTGTGTGTGTGTGAACATTTAAGTTTTGGGCGATGGAGGATGAATAAAAGGGTAGTGAATAGTGAAGCCTTTCGGGGGACTTGAAGGGGGGTTTTCGACGAAGGAATCATCTTAGCAACATGAAGGGAGCCCCAGTGATGTGTTCCATGACGTGATTTCCTGTGCAGCCGCTTTTACAGCAGCGACCGTGACACTGAAGCGGGTGCCTCGGCGCGGTGGGTGGATGCGGGAACCACGCCAGAACCACGCCACCGCTACAGCTGGCTTCCCACCCGCGCTCCAGCCACCGTCCGCACGCTGGGAGGCTGGATGCAGATCCACCAGGCGTGTTGCAGGTCCCAGGCATCCCGCACGCTGGGCCCCTCCATCAGCAGGCACAGGCACCGAGCGACATCGACAGCAGCCTCGGGAATAGGGGTGTCAGGTCCCTAACGGCGAGAGAAGCACAGTGGAGGCAAACAGCGCCCCGGTGGAAAGCAAGGGTTGGAGTCTCCCATGAATAAGGTACCAGGCCAGCAGGGCAGGGGCAGTAGCGGGAGGAGGGGGAGGGGGGCGTGTGATGAGCCCTGCCTGCCGCTGCGTGCAGCCCCGTTCAGGGTGTCACCCACTCGCAGAGGCAGCGAGGCCCCGCGCCCGCGCTGTAACCCAGGCGCCCGCTCACTCGGCACCACCTCCGTGTGTTTCTCCAAGTCCCAGCTGCCCTCCCTGTCCTCCCAGCTCTGAAAAGGAAGCGGTCAGAACCTAACGAGTTGTTCTATGAGCTCAGTCAGTTGTCCTTCAAATATCCTAGTAAGTGTTTAACACTGAAATAAACTGTTGTTCTTATTAAACATCATGATAAACATCATGGTTCTTATTAAACAACTAGAGGCCCAGTGCATGAAATTTGTGCACGGGGGGGGGGGGTCCCTTTCAGCCCAGCCTGTACCCTCTCCAATCCAGGACCCCTTGGGAGATGTCCGACTGCCAATTTAGGCCCGATCCCGGCACAATCCTGGACCGCTGGCTCCTAATCGCTCACCTGCCTGCCTGCCTGGTCGCCCCTAACTGCCCCCCGCAACCCGCCGGCCTGATCACCCCTCACTGACTCTGCTTGCTGGCCTGATATCCCCTAACTGCCCCCTGCTGCCGGCCAGGTCATCCCAAACTGCCCACCTCTGCTGGCCTGGTTGCCCCACACAGCCTGCTTGTTCAGTCATTTGGTCATCCCTCACTAACCCCCCTGCTGACCTGGTCATAGGCAGCCATCTTGTGAGGGTGTGAGGGTTAATTTGCATATTACCTCTTTATTATATAGGACAAGTGCTGGCAAAGATGCAGAGAAAAAGGAACCCTCATGCACTGCTGGTGGGAGTGCAGACTGGTGCAGCCACTGTGGAAGACAGTATGGAGTTTCCTCAAAAAACTACAAATGAAACTGCCTTATGACCCAGTGATTCCTCTTCTGGGAATTTATCCAAAGAAATCTGAAACACTAATTCGAAAGGATATCTGCACCCCTATGTTCACTGCAGTGTTATTTACAATAGCCAAGATTTGGAAGCAGCCCAAGTGTCTATCAGTAGGTGGGTGGATAAAAACACTATGGTACATCTACACAATGGAACACTATGCAGCAGTGAAAAAGGAGGACCTCTCACCCTTTGCAACAGCATGGATGGACCTGGAGAACATTACACTAAGTGAAATAAGCCAGTCAGAGAAAGACAAGTACCATACGACTTCACTCATGTGTGGACTCTAATGAACAAAATGAACTAACAAAATAGAGACAGACTCATTGATGGCGAGCAGGCAGACAGTTCTCGGGGAGGGTGGGCTAGATCCATGGGGAGGAGCAGGTGGAGGGATTGAGCAAAAAAGAAAAAAAAAGGAGAAAGAACTCATTGACACGGGCAACAGTGTGGTGATTGTGGAGGGAGGGGCGTTGGAGGTGGAAGAGGGTATGGGGGGAATAAATGGTGATGGAAAATAAAATAAGCTTTAAAAAATAAAAATAGATGATGCCTTTATAAAATTACCATTTCTTTGTGACTACTTACGCTCTTAGAGCCACCTCTAAGTGGGAGTGCACTCTTTCCAACTGAGGTCCTCTGGTTGCTATGACAATGTATCTCTTATCTCCGCTACCCTGTGATTTCACCACGTCGGCATTGGGCAGCATCTTACTTGCACTGTGTGTGCAGTGATGCAGACACGCTTTGAACATTCTTGCTTTTATATAACATTCCTTACTGCCGGGGTCCAACCCCAGCAGGTCCAGGGGTTCCCAAAGGTGTGGACGGAGTCGGCGAAGAAGGAATGTCATGGAGACAGCGTTCAGTTGATCAGCAGCCTAGCCAGGATCTCCAGCCCGGATCTCCAGCCAAGTTCTGGTCTGGATCTCCAGAGAGGTTCTGCTTTGGATCTCCAGCCAGGTTCTGTAGCCATGGTCCCTCGCTAGGTTCTCCAGCCAGGTTCAGTCACCAGGTTCTAGTCAGGTTCTCTTGCCAATTTCTGTAGTCAGGTTCAGTCCAGGATCTTTTGCCATGTTCTCTCCAGCGAAGTTCTTCTGTCTCTAGAGAACGTTCTGTGTAGGTTCTGTGTTCTGAATTCTGTCTCCTGAGTTCTGTGTCTTGCTGTCTTGTTGCATCTGTATTTATACCAGTTGATTCAATCCTATCAATCTCTATTACAAAGGTTAGGGCGTTTCTTATCTCCATTCCAGGAAGTAAAGATTATGTAGCTTAAGCGTGATTGTTTGTAGTTAAAGTGATTAATTACCGGCCTGGCACTTAGTTGAGGGGTTTTATTCCCTCCCTAACTTCAGGGGAAAATCCCTACCTGGGGAAACAACCTTTCTCAGAGAGGTGACCTTGGTTAAAACACAGCGCCAAGAAGGTGAGCAAACATATTAAGAACCGTATGCCATATATGCCAGGTCCCTTGAAACAGCAAGGATGGACCGGCTCCCGGCACCTTACTAAGGAACTAGGCCTTCCACGTGCCATTTGAAGGAAGTTCAGAGGAGGGAAGATACATAATTCATAGGAATCAACAGGAGAACCGCCTTGGTACAGGGAGATCTGAGCACCCGCACATAGTCCACAGCTGGGTGGTAAATAGGGTTCGAGGAACATGATCGGTGTGCGTTCTAGTTAAGAAGCAAGCCTAGGCCCTGACCGGCTTGGCTCAGTGGATAGAGCGTCAGCCTGCGGACTGAAGGGTCCCGGGTTCGATTCCAGCCAAGGGCATGTACCTCGGTTGCGGGCACATCCGCAATAGGGGCTGTGCAGGAGGCAGCTGATCGATGTTTCTCTCTCATCGATGTTTCTAACTCTCTATCCCTCTCCCTTCCTCTCTGTAAAAAATCAATAAAATATATTTTTAAAAAAGAAGAAGAAGAAGCAAGCCTAGGTTTATCCTTTGAAATATGCAGGGCACTACTGCGACCACCCCATCGTTTGTGTTTTCATTCATTCATTCATTCACTCGTGAAATATTCACAGGCCCCTCTGTTGCACGGATCCCGTGCTCTTTGTACATTGCGGGGTACAGGGCAGAACAGCAGTCCCTGTCCAAAGAAGGGAACATTTAGGGGCAGAGTAGGGGGTTCAGAGGATTGTCACTGGGAAGTGGCTGCCCAGCCAAAGACGACATTTCTCAGACATGCCTGGAATCCACGTGCTACTCGCCACTGAACGAGAGGGGCTGTGAGAGTGTCCCTCTCAGAGAAGTGTGTTTAAGACGTTAGTGTGCCTCCTACATGCGTTCGTCTCCCACGTGCTGGACGCTAAGGAGCCGAGGCCCTGATGGTGGTCTCACTAGCATCATGTTCTAACGTACTGAGCTGCGTGGTCTTTGGGAGCGACCACACCTACACCTTGGGCCGGTGTCGCCAAGGGGAAGCCAAGCGTGGCTCTGCCAGTGCTGCTCATCGCCCAGCCCGAAGCACCCGCCGTTCTCCTGAGGCGGCCGGTGGACCCAGCGAGTGGGAACTTGGTAGACAGAACACATCCCACTGTCCCGGGAACGTCCAGCTTACGTCTGGCCCCGCGCACAGAGGTCATCTGTTCTCCTCCACTGAGCCAGCTGTCGCATCCTGGGGGAAAATGGGGAGCAGCAGGCAAGACAGGAACATTCATACCCGAGCTCAAGGAACCCTCACCCTTCCTCCAACAAAGCCTCCCTCTTCCACATTCTCTCGTCTGCCTCTGGCTTCCCTTTCCAGATCTTTCTCTCTACTACGCTGTCCTCGCTCGCTCTTCCCGGCCATTTCCCGGGCAGAAACTCTTCCTCCACCTTTGGTCGTCCTGGAAGCTGGACTAATGTCACCCAGCGAAGCTTCCTTCCCCGTTTCTATTGAGAGAATTGCTCGCCACGCCTCTCCCCTCCCTCTCTTGGGGGTAGAAGCCACCCAGGCCCCACTCCGGCTCTGGTGCAGGGAGAGATGGGGCGGGCGGGCTGGCATCCTGCAGCCTGCTTTGTTGAACACACTCTAGGCCCCACAGAGTGTGTCACTAACATGCTTCTGTGGGGTCTGTCATGCAGAGCTGCCCCTGAGGGGCGTTCCCAGCAGGGCACCCTCCCCCAGGTGAGGCTGAGGCCGGCACAACAGGGAATCCTGTGGGAGGGCAGCCTGTGGGCGAGGTAAGGACGCACTCCCTTTGTGTCTCGCTGCCCTCTCCCCCTCGCCCCTCCCACCCACTTTATTAATGGTTTCTGCAATTGCTGGTAACATTGCCTCGCCAGGGAAGAAAGATCAGGCCTGTCAGACAGGCTGTGTGGGGGGCGCGGGGAGGAGGAAGGGGGGCGGTGAGGATAACTGAGGGGGTCGCACTGCAAACTGGAGTTGGCGGAGCCAGGGGGACGCTGGGAGACGGGGGCACACGTCGCGCTGCGCGCAGGCTCTCTGACTCCTTACAAATGGAGTGGGGGGCCTCCGAACAGGGGCGGTCACTGGTCACCGGGAGCACAGCCGACATCACCGAAGACGAAGCTTCTCCACAGAGGCCGCGTGGAGACCCTGCGAGACCGCAGCCCACTCTGATGCATCCATTCTAGGTTCAGGGGAGATTTCCCTGGTGCTGAGTCTTGTTAGTTCCCTGGTAGGGGGCGGGCAGGAGGCAGCAGATCTATGATCTCATCATTGATGTTTCTATCTCTCTCTCCCTCTCTCTTCTTCTCTCTGAAATCAATATATATATTGATTTATCAATATGTGTGTGTGTGTGTGTGTGTGTGTGTGTGTGTGTGTGTGTGTGTGTGTATATATATATATGCATTGTTTAACTTAAATTTGGTCTCATCTCAAGTCCCACTACATTTAAACGTATGTAGGAGAGGGAGCAGGAAGAATCGCCTGAAAAATCTATGTACAGGAGAAAATCATTTGCAGCTCATTTGCATTTTTCTTAGTTACTGTGGACAAAAATAACAATGTGAACTGTCCCATAAGTGGACGTGACTGAAAACAGTCACCCAGATTCCTGAAAGGCTGAAAAACACAGAATAAAAGCAAAAAAGGAAGGCAAGCATTTTGGATGTCCGGGATATTGACCTGTGGGGGCAGGACCCTTGGACAGGGCTCTGGAACCCAAAGACAAGTGGAAATCACCCCCAGAGGCCCCTCTTGTTTTGTGGGAAAGACCCGCCCACCAGCGCCCCCACCGGAAATGTAAGCTCGCGGAAACCTGCAGAAGCCGACTCCGTTCTCATCAGCCCGGCAGGAGTTCACACGCACGTGGCTGCTTGGAAAATACTGAGCGTGGCCGTCTCCAGCGTGCCCGTGAACTCAGGGAACTGTGGCTGGCATGCGAGTGACCCTCGGCAAGTGGTGACCGGGGCGTCTGCTGGGAGCTGGGGCCTCAGCCCGCCCCCGCCCCCGCCCCCCACAAGGGACGCCTTCACACCCCCGGGACGGAAGGCGCTGCACAAACACATTTGTCAAGGCGCCTAATGGCTCATTCGATTGAGGGAAAGTGCTCGCAGGAGCCGCCCCTCTGCTGAGATTAATGAGCAAACCACGTTAGCGATGTGGTGCTGCCGTCCAGGACTCTCTTAAAGGCATAGAGGGCCCCAGAGGGACCTGACCTTATACCAAAGAACTTGCATTTGAACATAGTTGTGATTTTCTTCCGTTTTTTAATTTAGTTCATAAAGCAAATGACAATGATGGCTCCGGTAGTAGCACACAAGGTCAAGTTAATAGAGACTTTGAGGGGAACGATGAGCTCTGAAAGAGGCAAGACCTCCGACCAGGGGCTACAGAAAGGAAGGGCTCAACGCGTGGGAAAACGTCCCAAGGTCCTAAAGTCACTTAAGAAACAGCACGGGTGGAGCTGGAGAGCATTGTGCTAAGTGAAATCAGCCAGTCAGAGAAGGACAAATCCCACATGATCTCACTCATTTGTGGAATATAGAGACCAACATAGACGGATGAACAAGGACAGATCCAGAGACGGAGAGGCATCGATCGGACCGTCGGGCCTCGGAGGGAAGGTAGGGGCGGGTGGGAGAAAGGGGGAGAGATCAACCAAAGGACTTGTATGCAAGTATATAGGCCTAACCAATGGACACGGACACCAGGGGGGTGAGGGCATGAGTGGGTGGGGGGGTAATGGGGGGATAAGGACACATATGCAATAACTTAATCAATAAAAAAATATAAATAAATAAATAAAATAAAGTCACTTAAGAACAGAATGGGCTGCCTTAGCAGGTGGTGAGCTCCCCAGCACCAGAAGCATGCAAGACAAGGCAGCCCGGTCAGGGGTGCTGGGAGGTAACGCTGACACTGGGGGGAGGTGGTTCCGGGTGCCCTCTAGGGGCTGGAAAAGGAGTGGCTCCACCACATGGCCCTCCTGTCCCTGGGGACGGGACGGTGCTGTGTGCTTGCATCCGCACAGCCACGGTCGGCCTGGAGGTGTGCGGCCACGATTCCAGAGAGCACGTTCGTTCTGCACAGCACAGGGACCCCGGAGGCGTGAATAATAAAAAAGCTTTTCTCCTGTGGTTGGCGGCGTCTGTCCTGTTCACTAATTCTCTCTCTCTGGGCCGCCGAGGGGTCGGCGGAGGCATGGCGCCTCGAGGGATTGTCACCGCCAAGCAGAGCCACGGGACAGCCCGCAGCGTGCTGCCTGCGCCCCCAAAGGGACAACCCAGTCCTTCCCCTTCCTCCCACCTGCACCCCCACTGGTCCCCTCTCCTGAGGGGCATGTCCAATATGACACACACGTCTGTACACGTCCCTACCCGCTCTCCAGGCTCACTTACTTCTGAATGACTTAGGTGTAAACATGAGGGAGGTAACTCATCATGGCCTTGCTTTGCAGCTACTCGTCTTATTTCTTCGAGGTCACACTATGGAATGTCTTTCTTTTCCACTTGTCTCACTCAAAATTGTAGAATTGGAGGCTTTTTTTCTCCCCAGAAAGCAAATTAGTCAATGCATTTTTCACTGCAACCAGTTTGTGTTCTGATCATGAGAAATGACTGTGAGAACTCTCAGTAACGTCCTCAGGGGCCCTTCATTGGTGACCGTCCACCACTCAGTCAGCACCTAACCCTCCATCAGCACCCAGCCCTCTGTCAGCACCCAGCCCTCAGCACCCAGCCCTCCGTCAGAACCCAGCCCTCTGTCAGTACCCAGCCCTCAGCACCCAGCCCTCCCTCAGCACCCAGCCCTCAGCACCCAGACCTCCCTCAGCACCCAGCCCTCAGCACCCAGCCCTCCCTCAGCACCCAGCTCTCAGTCAGCACCCAGTCCTCCATCAGCACCCAGCCCTCCGTCAGCACCCAGCCCTCAGTCAGCACCCAGCCCTCCGTCAGGACCCAGCCCTCAGTCAGGACCCAGCCCTCAGTCAGCACCCAGCCCTCTGACAGCATCCAGCCCTCAGCACCCAGTCCTCAGTCAGCACCCAGCCCTCTGTCAGCATCCAGCCCTCAGCACCCAGCCCTCAGTCAGCACCCAGCCCTCTGTCAGCATCCAGCCCTCAGCACCCAGCCCTCTGTCAGGACCCAGCCCTCAGTCAGCACCCAGCCCTCTGTCAGCATCCAGCCCTCAGCACCCAGTCCTCAGCCAGCACCCAGCCCTCAGCACCCAGCTCTCCATCAGCATCCAGCTCTTCATCAGCACCCAGCCCTCAGTCAGCACCCAGCAGCCCTCCATCAGCACCAGCCCTCAGCACCCAGCCCTCAGCACCCAGCCTGGCACACCCTGAGGGCCCCATCTGGGCCCCGGCACTGGCTCCTCTCTGCAGCATTTCGCGTGCTGACCCTCCTCTGTGAACGTCTGTTTGCTGGCTTTGGAGCCACTGAATTCTGACCCTCCCATCTAGGCCTCTCGTTAGTTTCCTGTTCTCTTTCCTCTAAATGTCCCTCTCCCTTCTCTCTCCTGCTCCTCCCGGGCCCTCCAGTCCTAATTACCTCACTGGTAATTATTCTCAGAGCTGGAGCGCCATCCCGACCTCTGCCCTCCGCTGCTGGGCACCGCCACTGGGCCCACGGGCCTCGATCACAGCAGCCCACCACGCGGTCGTGTCACCTCGCAGGTCAGTGCCGTGGGGCCTCCTCCACGGCCACACAGAGGAGCCGCGCCGAGTCATCTCAGGCTCCTCCTGACTGCAACATGGCCGTTCCGTCAGAGATGGAACTCATCCCCTTCTCCCAAAATAGGCTCTGTTCCTGTCTTCCGTCTGGTTCCTCCCGAAGGAGACTCAACCCCCAAGATCAGCACCCAGCACAGAAAGGCCAAGCTTACACCAGGCTCCCCCCGCGCAGCGTCCTTCCCCCCGCCCCCCCCCCCCCAGCACCTCCCCACCTGCCTCTGGGGCGGCCTGCTCCAGCCTGCGTGGAGCTGGTCCGCTCGCGTTTTCCCAAAACCCACCAGTTTCTCCTCCGTGGCTTTCCGCCTCCCCCCCGAGCATCTACGCCCCCAATTTCTCTGCCAGCATCACACCCACTTCTGTTCTCAGACGCGGCCCCACCGCGAGCCTTTTTCATCCCAAGGGCACCCGGGTCCCTGGGTCATGGACCCTGGAAGCTGCTTGCCGGTGCTTCTTAACCTTGACTGCACGGGACCCACCCGGCAAGCTCTTCTGAAACCGCAGCCCCCGTCCCGCACCCAGACCAATTCAATCGGAGCCTCCGGGAGGCGCCGGCTGGCGGTCTTGTAGCTCCCAGGTGCCTCCCCGTGCAGCCAGGTCGATAACCACTGCGTCGCCCATTCATCACCTTCTTCCCTGCCCGGTAATTGCGCCGTATCTGTCTGATCCCACCGCTGAGTGTGAGACTCCTGGAGGGCACGGACTGTCTGCCCACATCTGCTCGCCCCCTGCAGTTCCCAGGGAACCAGAGGCCATAAATATTGTTGAACGTGGAAACTGAAATTAGCCACAAACTTCCACTTTAGATCTTGTGTCTAATTTTAGGGGAGGAAGCGGATTAGCGGAGGGCTCATCTGAATTTTAAAAAGGAGAAAACCGAGGTGCTGTTGGCCGTTGTCAGCAACACCCTGATGGGCCCGGGACACAGAGCCGTTCTCGGCAAGGGCAGCGACCTGCCTTCCTGGGCCCGGCCCTTCCTCTCCCAGCTCCTCGCAGGTACATGGGCTGTTCTGTGACCCTGAGAACTAATGGCAAAATGTGCTTCATTTCTCATTAAAATCTACTCGATGGCGTGCACAGAGACCTGCCTGCCCAGCCCTGAGACGGGAGGTACCATAGCGAGACCCACCGTGAGCTTCACACGGAGCGTCTGGCCTCCTTCCGGGACCTGCAGGAGGAAAAGGAAGATGAGGCCAGGACGCCAGCCTGTCTGTGGCTACAGTTGCCAGGGAAACGGCTTCCTTAGCAATCGCCTGTCCCGGGCCGCCCCGTTCCACATAGTCTTCTGGGCGTTGACAGTGAGGGTGTCAGAGGGGCAGGATGACAGAGTGAGAGGCAGGACTGTACCGGCGCGGACAGAGCTGGTGCCCGTCTCCCGCTGCCCTTTCTCGGCCTGAGAATGCCCGTCCCTGCAGGGCCCTCAGGACTGAAAGCAGTTAGTCCATCAGGTAGAAAAGCAAGGGGCGTCCTATCTGACTATGTGACATGCAGCCGTGGCCGGAAACGGGCTTCCTCACCCAACCGGCTCCTTCCTGCTGGGGAAGCAGGAGGCAGCTCAACACAGCGAGGGAAGCGCCTCATCTGCCCCCTCATCTGCGCTTCATCTGCCCCTGGCTGCCCCCGGCTGCACCCCATCCGGGGAGAACCTGCCCCCAGCCCCTCCGCCCCAAATGCCGCCTGGAGCTCCCAGGCAGCCCCCCACCAGCAGGGGGGAGGGGCAGGCAGGGAAGGACAGGCTCCCGGTCAAGGGAGGGCAGGCAGTAGGCCCCAGTAAAGAGACATCAAAGGCGAGGAGACCCAGCTCACCCAGCCCGAGGCCTCGGGGGATTAAACGGTGCAAACTGTACTACGAATATTTTTAAGACATCTTAGAGGAAATACATACTGATTTTTCTCAAATTTATAGGGGTTTTGCATGTATTTACAAAATTGCCTCCGCCAATAAACACTCGGGCCTCCTGGACATAGAAAGGCAGACATCGAAGGAGCAAATGACGCCGCTTCCCGTGGGGAGGGCTCCTGTGCCTGGGCGCCAACCACTGAGCCTGCTTGTGAATGCGCCCCAGAGGGAGGCTTGGCCAGCCCTTCCCCCAGCTGCAGCCGCCACTCCTGCCATGACACAGGCTCTGTTCCCGGGCAGCTGGCGAGGCCGGTGCTCACACGCCGGCCCTCCCCGCCCCAAGGCCGGAGCTCTGCGGGCACTCGGGGCCCAGCGTCTCCTTGAAGCTTCTTTGTCTCCAGCCGCACGTGTCTCCTCTGCACACACACGCGTGTTGGCAGGGTGGGGACCTCCTCCAGGGCGGCCTCCGAGGACACATGTACAGCGCGGTGACCGGTGCACGGAGGCATGAAATTGGAGGGAGCACCTGGGTCTGGGGCCGGCCGGGAAGGCGGCGGAGGGTGGGGCGTCCTCACCGTCTCCTGCGGCCAGCCCCGCAGCCCGGCTCTGTCCGCTCCAGTGCCTCCCAGCTCCGTGGGGGCCGGCTGCTCTGATTGTGCTCCGCCTGGGATGCAGCCCAGCCTTGATGGATGACAAACCCCTCCAGGGTGTCCTACTTTTTCTGGATCTGCTCCTGTGTCAGAGCCCCGGCGGCTGCCTCCCGTCCTTCAGGGGAACAGCCCGCCACTCTGTCCCAAAGTATTTGCTTTGCTGGTTTATGGGGAATTTGCTAGAGACAGTTATCTCCCCGCATGGACTAGCTGTGTTTGCGTAGTTGTCAAGCTCTTTTTTCTGTGGAATGTTTGTTTTGAGCAACTAAATCAGAGATTACATTGTGCTGGTCAACAAGACGTGGCCTCAGAAACGTTTCTGTCCCCAAGTCTAACTAAAGCATGTCACCCAAGGCAAGATAACCAGCTGCCCGCAATCGAATTGGCCCTGGCGAGGATCTCGGGAGTCAAACGTCAACAGGAGAGCAGTTCCCATGGTAATGAGGAATTCGGCGGAGCCAGCTTATCTGGTTCTGGTAGAGTCCGGAATGGGGGTGGGAGTGAGGGAGACAACACTGCAGAGGGCCCGCATTCCAGCAGGAGGCTGAGACCTGCCCCCACTGCCGCGCCCCCCACCCCCGCCCCCAGGGGTGCAGGCTGCCTGGTCAGGCAGTGCCCTGAGCCCATCTGCCCCATGACTTTCTGTTGGTGCAGATACAACAATGACAAGACAGGATGTAGTCGCGCCTATGCATCGGCCGCATCCCTGCCGAGAGGGAACATGCTCCGGAGACAGGAACCTGGTCCCAGAAACAGAAGCAAAGACTGGAAGACAAGAGCTGGCAATCCTCTTTTCTTTCATTTATTTGTCTGGGATTAGGATTTTACAACTCGGTGGATACCCCTGGATACATGAAATAAAAGCGAGCGAGATTGTGCAGCATCTGGGTGCGAGAATGAATGTCATGTGACATGAAAGAAACTTTGGATTCTGAAAAGTAGGAATTGCATGTTATCATTTTTAGGGATGAACTGAGAATTAAAGCACTGAGACTCTCCCAAGTCCCTAAGTGAAGGACCCTCAATTCATCCAACCCCCCTTCTCTCCCACACGCCCTTGGCCACCCATGAAAATGTATGCACGCATGCTCGCACACACATACATTCACACACATGCTCACACAGACCGCTTTCAGTGGCGCGCCTCAAACCAGCCCCCAACCAGCCCCCAGATCAGCGATTGCCGATTCTACCCATCCTACGGGGCTAACACTCTCAGTTGGCTAGTCTCTCCATTCTCCTGCCATAACCCCATAGGCGCATGGCACCCCCGTCTGTGGCATGTCTACTAAAGCAGGGGCTTCCTTGTTGTAATAGCACACAGCAGGCATTCATTAAAACAAGGGAGAGAGGAAGGGAGGGGAGAGGGGAGGGAGAGAGGGAAAGAGGGAGAGGGGAAAAGAGGGAGAAAAAGGTTTTTTATAGTTTTCATTCTTTATCCTGCTTCTTTTTCTCATTTTTTGCTGTAATTCCAAGGTCCCAAGGTGAGTGATTCAAAATTAAGATCAAATACTTTATTGTTCCAAATAAATGCATTTCTAAAAGAAAGCCTACAAATATCAAAATAGATGCTGTATTACTCACCATGCATACAAACTATACAAGTCAGAATTCTGTTAAAACTCTACCATAAGGAAATGGTTAATGGTCAAGTAGATATGGTACATCTATACGGTAGAAAACTATGCCACCTCAAAAAACTGTATTTTAGAAGGATTCTCAATTGCATGCAGAAATTCTCACAATATGTCTTTAAGTGAAAAAAGGCAGATTGTACAATAAATGTATAGTAGATCCCAACTGTGAATATGTGCATACACATATATATGCTTACTAGAGGCCCAGTGCACAAAATTTGTGCACTCGAGGGGTCCCTCAGCCCGGCCTGTGCCCTCTCGCAGTCTGGGAGCCCTTGAGGGATGTCTAACTGCCAGCTTAGGCCCGCTTCCCATGGGCCTAAGCCATCAGTCGGACATCCTTAGCACTGCTACAGAGGCAGGAGAGGCTCCCGCCACTGCTGCTGTGCTCCCCAGCCATGAGCCCAGCTTCTGGCTGAATGGTACTCCCCTTGTGGGAGCGCACTGACCACCAGGGGCAGCTCCTGCGTTCAGCGTCTGCCCCCTGGTGGCCAGTGTGCGTCATAGTGACCGGTAGTTCTGCTGTTTGGTCGATCTGCATATTAGCCTTTTATTATATAGGATGAGAGAATAGAAGAGTATACCCCAGAATGTTGACAATAGTTACTTCTAGATAGTGAATTATTCATGGTGGTTTTTATTTTATCTTTATATCTATACATGTCTTCCCCAAGTTCTTGCAAATTTTACATGTATTAAATTTATAATCAAAAAGAAAAGTATTACAGGAAAACAAAAGCCATATAAATACTAAATGGGAAAGAAATGGTTTAAGAAAATATCTAATGCAAGTCAAGGTTCCCAGAGCATGATGGTTACTTCCAGATGTTGTAAAGGCAGGAATGTTGTTATAATTACTGTTTTCCAGATCAAGATTCCCAGAAACTCCCCCTGCTGTGTGTGTGTGTCTGTGATTTCTGATGACTAAACAGCAAAACAAATCCCTAGTTCCACTGCTTATTTCTAAGCCAGGCTGACCATGACCTCCTGGGAGATGCACCTGACTCCATACTTGAGGTCTTCTCAAAATGGCCATGTCTCCAGCGCCAGTCACATGGTTGCTGCTCCTGTCTGCTTGTTTGTGCGGGTTTACAAACACAGACCCACACAGACAGGGAGCCATAAACCAGCAACCTCACTGTGGGAAACCTCACGGTGTGCAACCTCGGGAGGCCATGGTAGCGCCTGCCTCTAATGGAGCTGATTTATCAAAGTGGCCATGCGCAGAGATGGGTCAGCAAGTGCATAAATCCAGCACAGGCGCTTTCGGCTCTGAGCCTAGACACGCCAAGTCTGGTCCTGTTCCTGACGCTAACTACCAGCTGGCTGAGCCCACGTGAATCGATTCATCTCTCAATAACGCAGTCTTTCCATCTGTAAAGGGAAATCAATAGTATGTATCGATTGTTAATGTGTATGTCTGGTCACAGAGACACTCCTACCTCACTCATTTATTCTTCCGATCACTACACGTCAAGGGTTTCCACGGTGCCAGGCATTCATCCAACAGGGCCCCACATCCAACACGACCCTGTCCCCATATCCAACACGACCCTGTCCCCACATCCAACACGACCCTGTCCCCACAGACAGGTTGTCTGAGGACTCAGGCCCCACGGGTCCTGTGCTCACACTGCCTGTCCCTGAGGTGACCAGGGTGGGAATGGGGGTGGAAGGGACAGCAGCTGCATAGCATCACCATGTCAGCTGAGAACTGCATTACCATCCAGCTGGTCGTACCTACATGATGAAAGCCTTTCTTTTGTTTTGGTTGGCATCCACTTGTTTGTTTTACTTCCTTGTCTTTGCTTTGGCTGTGGCACTGGGGCCCACTAATGTCGGAAGCAAATATACGTAATCAAAAAAGATGACCTCCCCACCCCACCCCCCCCCCCCCCCGCCCAGCTGGGCTGGTGTGGCTCAGTGGTTGAGCATTGACCTATGAACCAGGAAGTCATGGTTTGATTCCAGCCAAGGGCACATGTCCGGGTTGCCAGTTCGGTCCCCAGTGTGGCCTGGCAGGGTTGGGGTGTGAGGTGGGGAGGGCAGTTGTCTGGAATGAGTAGCTTGTACCTTATTTGAAGTCTGTCTCATTTTTCACATTTTTCTTTTTTGGGTGAATCTAACCGAAGCAGGCAATTCCCAAGCTTTCATTTTTGAGCTGTAAGGACTCTTTTCAAATATTTCCCTGAATACAGGGGACTTACACAGAGGTGTGTGTCATGCACACAGGTCCCCATGGGCATAACATTTAAATTGAATTTCCCTTAAAGAGGAAATACTTCATGTAGTGATGCAGGTAGAACAACAGGAAACCAAGATCTATCACCCAGGAATGGCAGCAGCCTTCATCCTCCCATGAAAAGAACTAACCTGAGCACGGCCTGCGTGCCTCAGGGACTGAGCATTGATCTATGAGCCAGGAGGTCAGGTTCAATTCCCAGTCAGGGCACAGGCCCAGGTTGCTGGCTCCATCCCCATACTGGGGCGTGCAGGAGGCAGATGATCCATGATTCTCTCTCATCATTGATGTTTCTATCTCTCTCCCTCTCCCTTCCTGTCTGAAATCAATAGCTCTTTTAAAAAACATATCTTTACAGTAGCAAGTGCATAATCATAGTCTACACTAGTGTGAGAGCGAAGCGTACACCCATGTTTATAACAGCATCCCACACAATAGCCAAGATGCGGACACCACCTAGAGGGCCATCACCAGGTGACTGGACACAAAATGTGGTGCATACAGACCAGGGCCACCACTCTGTCCCAAAGAGGAAGGAGTTCGGACAACGCCACAGCAGGGGTGAGCCTTACGTGCGAGGAAAATGCCAGTCGCCAAAAGACAAATGCTGCACCATCCCCATTATATAGGCATCTAGAGCAGTGATGGCGAACCTATGACACGCGTGTCAGAGGTGACACGCGAACTCATTTTTTTCATTGATTTTTCTTTGTTAAATGGCATTTAAATACATAAAATAAATATCAAAAATATAAATCTTTGTTTTACTATGGTTGCAAATATCAAAAAATTTCTATATGTGACACGGCACCAGAGTTAAGTTAGGGTTCTTCAAAATGCTGACACGCCGAGCTCAGAAGGTTCTCCATCACTGCTCTAGAGTGTCAGCTTACAGAGGGAGAAAGTCGACTGGTGGCTGCCAGGAGATGGGAGGCGGAGTGGGGAGTTGGCATTTAATGGAGACAGAGTTTCATTGAAATCAGGTTCTGATGAAAACGTTCTGAGGTGACGGTGGGGGTGGCTGCACACAGTAGGCGTGCTTAGTGCCCCAGACCCGCACACTCACCGATGGCTGCACACAGTAGGCATGCTTAGTGCCCCAGACCTGTACACGCACCGATGGCTGCACACAGTAGGCATGCTTAGTGCCCCAGACCTGTACACGCACCGATGGCTGCACACAGTAGGCATGCTTAGTGCCCCAGACCTGTACACGCACCGATGGCTGTACACAGTAGGCGTGCTTAATGCCCCAGACCCGCACACGCACCGATGGCTGCACACAGTAGGCGTGCTTAATGCCCCAGACCCGCACACGCACCGATGGCTGCACACAGTAGGCGTGCTTAGTGCCCCAGACCCGCACACGCACCGATGGCTGCGCTGCGAGCACGGTGCGTGTACTTACTAGTGAGGACGTTTAGTGCTCACAGAGCATCTCAGCAGGAGTCAGAGTGAGAAGGCCTCTGCCCAGGGGGGTTCTGTACACAGAGCATGGGGGGAGGGGTTGCCGTGGTGATGATGTATTTACACCCGCTGACCTGTCTGCCTTCATGCAGCGAGGGCCGAGGGCGCCTGACTGTCGGATGGAGAGGTGAGTCCCTAGACAGAGAGAAAGACTTCTCCTCCCGCCACTCCAGGGCTGCTGTGCTTCCTGGCACCACGGCTGTCATTGGATCCACTATCATCAGGCAGCACTGAGTGAGCACCGACAGTATACAGACCACCAAGCACGTCCCAGCGGCTGTTAATGATAATTAAGGGATGTGAAACACGACCCCTGCCCTCCAAGACACAACGGGGTGCGTGAGAGGAGACGCGTGCAAAGTAAGTACCAGCAAAGCACAGCATTTACTCACCACCCACCCAGCTTAGCAACCCTGGGAAACACAAAACTAAGAAACGTGAAAGGGGGTGAGGAAGCTGAACAGCTTCTCCAGGTCACGTGGCAGGATTGCAGGCGCTGCCTCCATGCTGGCACTGTCACCACTACTGAGCCTGCCCCGTGCCGGGGACGAGCCAGACCTGTGACGTAGCTGATCTCATTTATTCCCATCAGAACGTGCCCAGGTGGGTGTCCTCGTGTCCGGTATCAGAGGAGGGGACGCCTGTGCTGAGTGTGACACAGCTCTCCCCGGTTCTCATCCAAGGTCTGCCCGCCGCCCAGCCGGGCCTGAGCCCCCACTTTCCATGGGACCCGAAGGGTGGTGCTCTGTATCTGACTTCCTTCTCTGCGCCTTTAAAGGGGACTTTGAATCCTGGCTACACAGAAAACTGTTTACACTATCTGGCAGTTTTCATTGACAGGCATATAAACTATGTTGATCATGTGATTATCATAGAGCAAATGATATTTGGATTTGGATATCCAGAGTCACATACTGACAGAAAAAAAAAAAAATGAAGGAAGGAAGGAAAAAGGAAAGGGAAGGAAAGGGAAGGGAAGGGAAGGGAAGGGAAGGGAAGGGAAGGGAAGGGAAGGGAAGGGAAGGGAAGGGAAGGGAAGGAAAGGAAAGGAAAGGAAAGGAAAGGAAAGGAAAGGAAAGGAAAGGAAAGGAAAGGAAAGGAAAGGAAAGGAAAGGAAAGGAAAGGAAAGGAAAGGAAAGGAAAGGAAAGGAAAGGAAAGGGAAGGAAAGGAAAGGAAAGGCAAGGCAAGACAAGACAAGACAGGTTGTGTCTCTGTACCATAGAAGGACACAGCATCCGGGAACGGCTCCTGCACTAGTTAATCACGGGGCCACCGATTGTGTTAGGACACGTGGGTAAGACCCTGAGCCTCTGCCCGGGTACGAAGGAGAGACGCTCCTGCTGGCTCCGTGCCTCTCCCAGATGCCCTAAAGCGTGAGGTCTGTGTCTGCACGGAGTAGCCAGTCTGGGCTGCCCCTTCACATCCGGCAGTTGTTATCAAACGTAGGGATCAGCACCTGGAACCAGGAAGTGCAAGCCATTTCCTGAGGCTTATTTGGTGTCATTGAATGGGACCTAAATCGCTATCGGCAACGTTCCTATGTGTCATGTGTAATTCTTTTCTCCTCCCCAATTTTATGCCTTTCTGTTCTCCCAATTTCTCTCCTCCCTTCTCTCCTGACAACCTTTAAGAAAAGATCCCTCTCGCCAGAGTGAGGTGCACGTGGAGACTGCATCCAGGGTGTGTAGGAAGTCAGTGTGTTCCCTAAGCTCACGGGTGGAGGCCCAGGCATCCGTGTTTGTAAGTTTCCTGAGTAATGATTCTACTGCGAGGCCAGGGTTGAGAGCTCCTCCCATAACTGGCCTGAATCTCAAACTGTATTTGGTCTCCACATTTGAAGCAGTAGAAAGTTATGAATGAGAAAGACACCACAGCAGGGGAGACACCAAGTACACCGGTTTCTCCCTCCTATGTGGGCTCAGTTAGAGCGATGATCTCAAACATAGATACATGAACCTCACCTCAGGCCCTGTTCTAAGTCCTGAGGTCTTGCCATACCCCCAAACCGATTCGGACAGAAAACGGGACCTGGGAAAGGGGACCAGGGTGTTCCCCCAAAAGGTCCCCAGGCAGACTGGCTCCTCTTCCATCAGCTTCCCCTCAATGCTGTTTAAAGACCTCCACGTGATTGCAAAGTAAGCAAGGCCGAGAATGACTGAGTTGGAATCACTTCACTTTACCATCCAACCACGCATGGCATTTGGAATCAAGTTTATCTACTTGAACATAAATGCTAACAACCGCCTCGCCTCCAGTTCCGTGCCCTTCGACTGACTTCCACAGTGCTCAGTAGCAGTGCGTTAAGAGACAGGGCTACCAAAATGAACATGACAGGCCCAGCCTTCTGGAATCTTGTCGTCTGGGAAAGGAGACAGACATAATAGACAAGTGCTGCTTATACAGGTGGCAAGTGCTTTGTAGACAATAGACTGGGGCCTGAGCGATGTAAGGGGGGTAACAGCTCAGGGGGTGGAGGTAGGGGAGAGGCCTGAGAGAATGGCAACAAGAGAACAGCTTCCTAAGGGCAACGAGATGGAGTTTTCAAGTTGGCCATGCACGGGTATCCTAGGTAGAGGGGCAGCTGGAAGGAGCCAAAAGGTATGACTCCTTCATAATGTGGAGTCTCCAGTGTGTGGGGTGAGGCTAGAGAGAATGGAAATGAGGCCGGCGTGGAAGGCAGAGCCCTACTTAGGAAGCAAATGACAGACCACACCTCAAGGGCTGGCCTTTACCCACTGGGAAGGGGTGCACAGAACTTACAGGGGAGCACTGGGGTCAAGCCTTCATTGAAAGGGGTGACTCCAACAGCGTCCTGTCTAAATGTGAGGGTCATAAGGACTAGCTAGGATTACAAGGGCTGAACTAAGCCAACGGCCGTGGGAAGAGAGGAGGAGGATTTGGTAGCTGACCCCATGTGTCCAGACTTTGTGGATTGAGCAACAAGGTGAACGCATGATGAGACGTTTACTAGAGAAATGCATATCTGAGGGGCACTGTGTCCCAGAAGATGAAGTCCAGCTGTGAGCCTTTTTAGAAGAACTTTGTCATTTTTCCGATTGTCCCAGGTGATTTTCAGAGACACCTGAGACCTGGGGCTCAGCGCTTATCGTGGTGAGCTTGGCTGAGTGCCTTCTCATTCCTTTGGCTGCCGGAATTCTTGCTTATGTGTTAGGGTGATCACCTTTTCTCAACCAGAGTTCAGAGGAGCCCAAAGAAAATTCAACCTTTTATGCCTCCTGGAAAATTCCTTGCCATCCCAGCTGACCCCAGAGTTTCAGGACTGGAGGATCCTGTGATCCTCATCCAGAGAGAAGTCTTCGACTCGCTCTGATCCCCGGCCCAGGAGACAAGCAGGGGGCCTACTAGCGTCACAGCTGGGCCCTCATCATCTCCGCAGCAGGACCGGGTGGCTCTGACAGAGAAGGGGGATGGGGGTTTAGGGGACCCTAGCCCTAAATCTGTATTTATTCTGCGAAGACTCTTTCTCTAGGAAAACAATGAGAACTTCAGTGCTGGAAAGCGAATAACTGCTCCCAAATCGCATGCTACTTCAACATTCTGTGGTCATGTTGTGTTTTCAATTCTGACAAACGCTTAAAATTGTGTCAAGCAGAGAGGACTGCGATCATGCCTTGTTGCGCTGACACTCTTCACACTCGCTAATGATTAACTCCCTCTGAGCCTGTAGTGCTGTAGACAAACAGCTCGGGGGGCCCAGAAGTGAGTTCCCCAGGACCGGGCCAACTGGCTTGGAAGCGCTCCAGCCTGCTGCCCTCGTCCAGACTTGTCCTGAGGGGCAGTTCCATGTGGGGACTTGAAGTTCTGGAATTCCTTCCTCTTCCTGGTCCAACAAAACTTGAATGCACTGGCCTGCAGGGCACAGTGTCCGGCAGCTGTTCGGTTTGGCATTTCCTTGACCTTGCGGAATGCTGGCGAGTGAAACTCTGTCTTTTTTAATTGTAGGTTTTTCACTTGCCGAGGAGGGGCCTCTTTGCACACCCAGGACACCAAACCGTGCGGCTGCCTCGTGTCGGAGCTGCTCTTCAGTCCTCGCTTCCGGTGTGAAGAGCTGTGGGCAAGTAACCAGGAATCCCTTTCTCCTGAGCAAGCGAAGAGAAGAAAGTTGACCGAACAGCAAAATTTTGTGCTTTGCTTGGAGAAAATCAGTCCTGCCAGCATGTGAGAGTTCCTGCAGCCGAGCCAAGCAGCCGTGCTCTGAGCACCCCAATAGCTCATGTTCCCTTGGATGAAAAAGATAATGAAACATAAACAAGCTTTGGAACCAAGAAAAGGGAACGGAAGTGCTTACAAAGCTCCCACATTGCACGTTCTCCAGCCAGCAACTGGCAGCCAGGCAGCCCGGGCAGGTCTCGGAGACGGAGGAAGGAGGCTGAAGGGGCACACGCCCCCCTCCAAACGAGGGGTCCCCTGGGTCACCCTTAGCATCGCTGTTCCCGGGTTTCCTGTTTCCTGCTCTGGCATCACGGAGATGTCCGTGGGATTCCCGTGGGAAGAGGCCCGGGGTCGATTCTATCGCCCCTCCGTCAGCTGAAGAGGAAGGAGGATGCTTGCACAGGGGCTGGTGGGCTCCCACTCCTTTCATCTGGGCAGAAACCAGCTCCCCTACCTTTGAAAAACAATCAATCGTTCACCTCAAATGAGAGACTTCTCTGGAGTGTCTCCAGATGAAAAGGGGAAATAGTTCCGATCTGTTTCTAGAACATGTAGACCTGCCCAGGAGTTATGGTCAATGGGGATCTAGGTTTCCTGAGGGACGGAGCTGCACAGCTCACCGTGGTGTCGACTGTTGCAATGTCTGTACTGCAGACAGCGCGCTCAGCCCCTTCACAGCCTGGGCAAGGGGGAGTCCCAGGCAGGAGATTAGCTGTTTGATCCAGGAGAGAAAGGGAAGCATTTTCATTGAAGTGTAAGAGGAGCTGAGAAGCTGGAAAAGATGGTAAAAAGGAGATTTACAGCTACAGGTGACCCTTGAGCTACACGGGGTTAGGGCTGCTGACTTTCTGTGCAGCCAAAAATCTGTGTATAACTTTTTACTCCCCCAAAACGTAATAGCCTGGTGTTGACTGGAAGCTTTACCAATAACATGTACAGTCAATTAACACATATTTTGTATGTTACCTGTATTACATACTGTGTTCTTATAATAAAGTAATTTCTAGAGGGGAAAATGCTATTAAGAAAATCATAAGAAGGCGGGGGGGAGACAGAGAAGGAGGAAGGGAAAGAAGGATTTTAAAGAAAATAGTAAAGATATTGATTATTTATAGATTTCGTCTGGTCAAATGGTCATTTTAAAATTTTAAGGACAGCCACTAAATAATTCAAACCAAATGTTTAACGGAGGATAAAGAGAGAAAAGAAAAGGAGGAAAGGTGACAAAAAGAAGCAAAGAAAAAGCAGAAAGCACAGAAGGAGACAGTAGAAATCGGTTTTGGACACGAGCAATCCCAATCAGTGTAAACAGAACACACTCGCCAGTTAAAAGACAGAAACTCTCAGAGGGAGTGATTTCTGTTCTAAGGAAATACAGGGGGTTGCAGAACAAGGTAAATGATACCGCAAAGGAAACACAGACTTAAAAGCGCGAAGTCTGGGGCGATCTGCAGGAAACTCACCTGTCCTTGCACCAAGTCAACAGCAGAAAAGAAAGGGGGGCGGCCCTGTCTTAAAGAAACGCCAGACACAACCACCACCTTCGTTACACCGACCTCGCTCAGGTCCAGACGCAAATGGCCAAGCGCAAGAAAGTGCGGGAAATTGGAGGCATTGCGTTACATCCTGGGTGTCATATGACTGTGTTGGATGTGATGATGGTAATTTTCTCTATAAAAAAGAAAATGTTCACAGTATTTAGAAATGCGTGCAAAGTACAGCGGTAAACGGACATGATACCTGGAAAGGGCTTTACAATTCTTCTGCAAAGAGAGCAAAGAGAGAAGAAACGTTTTTAAAGAGTTTGGGGAAGCAAATGCAATAAAATATTAATAAATGATAGAGCTGGTTATGGGTGTATGAAGGCGGATTGCACTATATCCCCTACTTCTGAATGAGCTTTTTAAAGATTTTAGTCCAACGATAAGAGTTGTTTTAAAAAAACATTTCTAGAAGACAGTACCACACAAAACATTTAGATAAAATGATAGAATATTATATACCCACCCAAGAGAGTGAGAAAAACTAAATTCATATCAGACAACTAGATCTTTAAAAAAAATGGGGGAAGCATCCGGAGGCAATTACATAATGATGAGAGAAGTCATCAGTAGGGAGAATCCTGAACCGCCAGCACCTACTAACATCGCCCAAAACACTACATGAAATAAAAAGCGTCCGTGCGAGGAGCTGCAGGTGGACAGGCGTGGTGGAAGTGTTAGTGCACTGCACTCGGTTGAATGGGGACCCCCAAAGGTCCGCCCTCGTCCTGCCCAGGATGTAAGTGTGGCCTTATTTGGGAGAAGGATCTTTGCAGACGTTTGTCATTAAAGACCTCGAGACGAGAGCACCCGGGGTCCTGGTGGGCCCTGTGTCCAAGGACAGCATTCTCACAGGAGACGAAAGAGGAGCCAGAGGCAGAGAAGCCGCCTGAGACCGAGGCCGCGATCAGCGCGAGGCGCCCCGCAGGCCAAGCCCAGTCTGCAGTCCCCCCAGAGCCTCTGGGGACGTGTGGCCCCGCCCTCACCTTCATTTCAGACTCTGGCCCCCAGACGGCGAGAGAATAGCTTTCTGTTATTCGCTTTAAGGCACCACATTTGCGCGGACTTGTTGCGGCTGCTCTATAAAACCAATCCATGGGCCCCTCTCGCTAGCTAACAAAGCAAGCGGACAAAGCATAATAAAAATGCCTTCAAGATTGAACACTGTGGTTAGTAATCTCTGTCTAAGTGGCATGTGTGTCGTTCTGCACACAATTGTTTTTTAAAATACACGTTCCTTGCTCACTGCACGTGAGCTGCCCCGGTACGTCGGACAGAGAGTGACTGAGTGACATTGCAGAGCTGGACTCCCTTCTGCCTCCTCAAGGGCAAGCGCTTGGCCAAGGGTGAGAGAAGTTGGCTTAGGACTTTCTGAGCCGGGAGGAGCGGGAGAGAGCGCGTCTTCTTTGTGCTTGGGAGGGAACCGCTCCCTCATTAGCCACGACTGAGCACCGTGGCCCAGCTCCTCGTCCCAGCGCCTTTGGGCGGCCCTCACAGGGCTTACCGTTCTCAAGGGCACGCAGATTCCTTTCGCAGTAAGAGTCCTGGTGGTCATTACTAGCAAGATAGTGACTCTTAAAGGAACAGCCCCCAAAGCAAGAAGGATGCCCTCTCTGGTGTTGCGGATCAGCCCTGCAGCTCATGAGTAATGCACACAGAGTTAGCATGCTTTCTACATCCTGCAGGAACCAGGTCATGCATTTGATATGCCTCTCACAAAAGCAAGGAGTTCAGCAAGTGTGACTCACTGGACATCCAGGAGGGAAAAAAGTCAAGATCATTTTCAGCAAATACCATACCTATCCTTTTTAACTAGAATCCCACCATGAACAAGAAGCAAGATAGAGCCAGAGCTGGGAGACTCCTGGCAATGTGACCTGCCTTCTCTTCTCCTCCAGGCAAGGACTAGCCCAGTGATGGTGAACCTTTTGAGCTCCGTGTGTCAGCATTTTGAAAAACCATAACTTAACTCTGGTGCCGTGTCACACATAGAAATTTTTTTATATTTGCAACCATAGTAAAACAAAGACTTATATTTTTTATATTTATTTTATATATTTAAATGCCATTTAACAAAGAAAAATCAATCAAAAAAATGAGTTCGCGTGTCACCTCTGACACGCGTGTCATTGGTTCGCCATCACTGGACTAGGCGATGACTTTTGACAGAATTCTATTTAACCACGCAATGCCTGAACATTTAACCACGCAATGCCTGTACATTTAACCACGCAATGCCTGTACATTTAGCCACGCAATGCCTGTACATTTAGCCACGCAATGCCTGTACATTTAACCACGCAATGCCTGAACATTTAGCCACGCAATGCCTGTACATTTAACCACGCAATGCCTGTACATTTAACCACGCAATGCCTGTACATTTAGCCACGCAATGCCTGTACATTTAGCCACGCAATGCCTGTACATTTAACCACGCAATGCCTGTACATTTAACCACGCAATGCCTGTACATTTAGCCACGCAATGCCTGAACATTTAACCACGCAATGCCTGTACATTTAGCCATGCAATGCCTGTACATTTAGCCACGCAATGCCTGTACATTTAACCACGCAATGCCTGTACATTTAGCCACGCAATGCCTGAACATTTAGCCACGCAATGCCTGAACATTTAGCCACGCAATGCCTGTACATTTAACCACGCAATGCCTGAACATTTAACCACGCAATGCCTGTACATTTAACCACGCAATGCCTGCACATTTAGCCACGCAATGCCTGTACATTTAACCACGCAATGCCTGAACATTTAACCACGCAATGCCTGTACATTTAACCACGCAATGCCCGCACATTTAGCCATGCAATGCCTGTAGAGATACTAGATAATAGTTTTATTAAAATAAAAAACTCTTACTGCTTCTGCCACCTAGTGTGCCTCCTGGCCCCAGTGAGGGACGAAACCTGAAGGAGGGCTGCTTGCCCGGGATCACACGGTGTGTCCTGGGGTGTCTGGGAGGAAGGCTGCTGGGCCAGGGTTTCCGTTTCATCAGCGGTGCCCTGACCCGCATTTCCCGGAGGGACCATGGGATGCACTGGCACGAAGACCTCGCTGGGTGCCCCTCTCAGTGAGGCGTGAGCTTTGGGGGGACAGTTAAGGCTTAAGAAGACGATTCCTTCGGGCAGCTTTGCAGTTGGAGCCACCGAGTCTCAGACGCATGAAATACTGGAGTTCAGCAGCTTTGCCCGGAGCAGGGCCGAGCCCCAGCCGACAGCAAGGCCGCAGCTGCCGGCAGACGCCCGTGAAGGCCCCGCGTTCCTGTTTCACCTCTCTCCCTGCCGTGCGCTTTCCTTTCCATCTAGAAGGATCGCTGTGCAATCCCTAAGCTGGAGCCGGAGCTCATGTGCACGCCGCCTTCCGGGGGGGGGGGGGGGGGGGCTCCTCCTGAGAAGCCATCGCAGGTGGTCGCAGACGGGAGGGAAAGCAGAGTCCTTGGGCCAAATGTTACGAGCAACATTGTGGTGCCCTAACTGCCCTCCTAAAAGCAATGTGTGTGTGTGTGTGTGTGTGTGTATGTGTGTGTGGTGTGTGTGTGTGTGTGTGTGTGGTGTGTGTGTGTGTGTGTGTGTGTGTGTGGTGTGTGTGTGTGTGTGGTGTGTGTGTGGTGTGTGTGTGTGCGTGGTGTGTGTGCGGTGTGGTGTGTGTGTGTGTGTGTGTGGTGTGTGGTGTGTGTGTGGTGTGTGTGGTGTGTGTGTGTGCGTGGTGTGTGTGCGGTGTGGTGTGTGTGTATGTGTGTGTGTGTGTGTGGTGTGTGGTGTGTGTGTGTGTGGTGTGTGGTGTGTGTGTGTGTGGTGTGTGTGTGGTGTGTGTGTGTGCGTGGTGTGTGTGCGGTGTGGTGTGTGTGTGTGTGTGTGTGTGTGTGTGGGTGTGTGTGTGGTGTGTGGTGTGTGGTGTGTGTGGTGTGTGTGTATGTGTGTGTGTGGTGTGTGGTGTGTGTGCGGTGTGGTGTGTGTGTGTGTGTGTGTGTGGTGTGTGGTGTGTGTGGTGTGTGTATGTGTGGTGTGTGTGTGTGTATGTGTGTGGTGTGTGGTGTGTGTGGTGTGTGTGGTGTGTGTGTGTGCGTGGTGTGTGTGCGGTGTGGTGTGTGTGTGTGTGTGTGTGTGTTAAACGGTCTCAGGCAATAGCTAAACAACTGATTACAGATGATGTGTAAATGCTACTCCTTGATTTTCAGAGGCAGAGCAGTTAGAACGGAAATCCTGAATGAATTACGGCGTGAAGGACTCACGGACACGCTGAGCGCACTCCCTGTGGAAGGCAGACGTGAGGCGCTGGGGGCGGGGGGGGGGGGGGGTCCATGGGCGAAGGGAGATGCTTCGCGCTTGTCTGGGAGGAGCGAGGGCTTTCAGTGAGGCGCCCCCCCCCCCCCCCCGGAGGTTCTACAGACCCCCAGAGGCGGAGGCCGTCCCTCTGCACCTTATCCGGACCCTCCATCCTCCTCCAACAGGCTCTCACTGTCCCTGGAGAGGCCGTCTCCCCCACTGTTTTCATCTCCCCGTACCTTTCTGAGGACCGCAGTGCGTTTCTCCTCGTCCCGGGCATCCACACTTGGTCTCTCTTTCACGAAATTGGGCCTCACATTCTACACGTCAAAGCCCTCGAGGCTCCCAGCGGGTTTCCTTCCTCCGGCTCTTCCCTTTCTTCGCTTATTCTCTGCTACCCTCCCACCCACTGTCCCCAAAAAGGAGGAAAAGGAAAGGTGTGCCGCACCACCCCCGTCACGTGCCCGCCGCCCTGAACTCGCACGCCGACCTTCAGGCAAGACCAGCCCTCTCCAAGGGCCCGAGTCCTTCCCGGTCTCCACCGCCTCCGCCAAGGCCAGCAGAGCTGCTGTAGCCGGGCCCCAGCTTCCTGTCCCCTGCGACGCCCCCCTCACCCCACCCGCGGGGCTCCCCACCCCTGGGCTCTGTGCTGGGTGCCGGCAGGATGCCCGGCAGCGTGAACACAGATCAACACAGCACATCTGCCAGGGGTGACACCTTCCTCCCATTGAGAGGGCGGGAATGTGGGGGAGAAAGCAAGGAGCTTATCCCAGGAATTTGAAATATTATTTTTGCTTTAATCCATTAAATACATTTAATACCCAAAAGCATTTGTTGTCATGCAAACAACCACGGATGTGCTGTGGAGCTGACTGCAAAAGGCACATTCATTTTTTACATGAAACCGAGACTTCAAAGGCTTTCCTCACCTGGGGAGGGCGGCTCTGGCAGCACCACCCCTCTCTCCGCTCACACCTTGGCACCACCCCTCTCTCTGCTCACACCTTGGCACCACCCCTCTCTCTGCTCACACCTTGGCACCACCCCTCTCTCCGCTCACACCTTCTCTCTCCTCCGCCTGCTGAGGAGCAGAGACTGGGCGACGCCCGCCGCACTCCCCGGCTGCTCTGAACTCAGCATGGATTTCTCCTTCACCAATCTGAGCACCTACTATGTGCCAGGCCCTGTGACTGTAAATATGATTTCAACCCAGTCCCTGCCCCCCAGCAGCTCACAGTGTGCAAAGACTAACATACATAACTACCTGTGATACACGGTAATAACTCTTACAATAAAAATAAAGGTGTGGACACATGTTGTGGTGTCACATGTAAGGAAAATAACAACCATTTCAGACAGAACCAAAGAAGAGTCCCAAGTGTAGAAGCCTGACTATATTCCTTAAATTGTTATACTTTCCCACCATGTCTTCTGCTACCAACAAAGCCTGCAGTAGGCACTGTACGTCTGTGCCTGGTGAATTTATTTTGCATAGCACCGAACGCCTAGAGAGCCTACGGTGTTCTTTTGCAGCTGGGTGGTGATGATGCTAAACTCTTGGTCACGGTTGAATTGTGTTCCCGGGAAAGGCATTTTGAAGTCCTAACCCCCAGGACCTCAGAATGTTACTTATTTGGAAAGAGGGTATTTTCAGAGATAAGTTCACATGAAGTCATGGAGCAGCCCAACCCAATAGGACTGTGTCCCTTCAAGAAGGGAAAGTTTGGCCCGGCCGCGTGACTCGGTGGTTGAGCGTCGACCTATGAACCAGGAGGTCAGGGTTCGATTCCCGGTCAGGGCACAGGCCGGGCTGTGGGCTCCATCCCCCGTGGGGGGCCTGCAGGAGGCAGCCCATCAGTATTCTCTCTCGTCGTTGATGTTTCTCTCTCGTTCTCCCTTTCCTTCCTCTCTGAAATCAATAAAAATATATTTTTTAAAAAAAGAAGGGAAAGTTTGGATACAGACACACACTGAGAGGAGAATGTGAAGAGACTGGGGCAGAAGATGGCCATGTGATGGAGTGCTGCGTCTACAAGCCAAGCAAGGTCAGGATGGCCGCAGACCAGAGGCTACAAGAGGCAGGTGGGGTCCTCCCCTGGAGCCGCCAGAGAGCTCGGCCCTGCTGGGCCCTCCGTCCTGGACCTCCAGGCTCCAGAACCGCGAGTCAATGCAGTTTTGTTGTTTGAAGCCACCAGCTTTTGGGACCTGTCACCGCAGCTCTGGGAAACTAATACATACGTGTAAGCATTTCAGCGTCAGTTTCGAAACTCTTTTCTCAAAGCGACCCTCGGCTTAGTCTCCGCCAGCAATATTCTCTGCTTGCAGCTGGCCTGCCGTGGTTCCCCAAGTGCCATTGCTGCCCAGCTGCATGGCTCAGTGGTTGAGCATCGACCTATGAACCAGGAGGTCACGGTTGGATTCCTGGTCAGGGCACAGGCCAGGTTGTGGGCTTGATCCCCAGGAGGAGGCATGCAGGAGGCAGCTGATCAATGATTCTCTCTCATCATTGATGTTTCTCTCTCCCTCTCCCTTCCTCTCTGAAATCAATAAAAAATATATTTTAAAAAAAGAAAGTGCCATTGCTGGACCAGCAGACCAGCATCCGTGGGAGCTGGTTAGAAATGCAAACCCTCCAGCCCGCCCCCCCGACCCCAGATCTACTAACTCCAAAACCCCTCGAGTAAGTTTCCCAGGGGATTCGGGTTTGAGAGCCACTGCTCTGCTGCAAAGTCAGCCAATCTCACTTTGCCCCTGAATCCTATTCTGTTCCAATTACAGGATTGCTAGACATGCATTCTCATCTTCTGAAATATCATCACAATAAAAACATGCGGTAGTTTCACATTAGGGTCTCCCTGCTAGATCTGCAAAGACCCAAGAGAATTTCTCTGGGAAGGCCTTCAATTCTGCATTGGTCAGAACTGGCAAGTAAATGAAGTGAAGAGATTTTTTAAATGTTCTCCTACTCTTGGCACTGGCCCCCTGACTCCCAGGCACCTGGCACCCAGCATCTTCACTGACAGCAGTTCTACCCAAACTCACCAGGCCCCTCACCCAGGCCCACCTATCTTTCCCCACGATACTCCGGAATCCGAAACCCCCTCCTCTCTCTCCCACCAATAACATGTCCATTCACTCAGAAGATTGATCTCAACTAAGCCATTGGAAGAAACGATCGATTGATTTATATTAAAATATTAATGACTAACCACCCTCCCTTTTTAATTAGCCCAGGTTGTATGGTTTTATATTTAAGGTGATTTTTCACCCAAAAGTACCCTATTTGGGCTGCTCTGAAGCATAGTGCGGAAATAAAGATCTGTTTGCTTTCCTTTTTGAGGGTGGGTTTGAGGAATGGATGGCCAGTGCCCTTTAAATGACAAGTTCGCGCAACACTCAGCTCACGAGGCCAGTTCTGCTTGGCAGCTCCCTCCCCTTCCTGGCCCGGCCTGCCAGCTCACTGACCTTGAAGAGATGGCAGCGGGCCTGGCCTTCTGCTTTTGCTGCATTCCGTATTGGGTGGGTTTGGGGGTATTTCGTTTTTGCAACAGGAAATGTAACTGCTGGTTTGAATCTAATTGAAGTATTTTGTATGCACACCCCGAGACCCCCAGGCTAGGGTGTATTTTTAATAAATCAAACAAATAAATCCCAAGCTTTGTACCAACCAAAATGTCCTTGCGCCTTTAATGGTGGCCTCCTACATGCACATACTAAGAAATGCAGGAATAAGGCGTCCTTAGTGGCAAATAAGCCTAATGGAGGTGGAGCGGGAGTCCACGTTTAAATAGAGAATGAACTTCATGGCATAAATTGTCCTGGAAATTGGCCCCCAGTTCTCAGCTTACAGAGATCACGCTGCACCTAAGGCTATGGATGGGGCGAGGGGGGAGGGAAATTAATGTTTAATGAACATTGTGCCAGGTGTTTTATTTCTATTATGAAACCATGGGGTGCAGAAACTACAACCAATCAGATATCACCCCCTGAAGAGCAGCCCCAGTTCTTGGTCAAGCTTTAGGACTAATTCACTAGTACGTTTGCCTACGGAAGGGATCAGCCACGGTTACACCAGGATTGGATTCATTCCCAAACTAACCCCTTACCCTCGATCTGAACGGAAACCAACGCAGGCACCAGAGAAGTGGCACCTGAGCCGCTCTATGAGTTCGGATGTTGTTTTAAATAATCGAGGAAGCTGGTTATCACGGGGATGCCCGGGGAGAGATAGGGTTCAGGGTCTATTTGATTGAGCAACTCAAAAACGTCATGAAGCAAGAACCCAAGTTCTCTCCATCCCTCCACCCTGCCTTCTACGGAACAGGCCACTTCAACCCAAGTCTTTTATCTGGTGGCAAAATGGCACCAATAGTTCCAGGCTGCCCACTGTTGGGCCACAGTAGCTGGAAGAGAGACAAGGTCTTTTCTGACGCCTCTCTCAGTAGAAGGAGGGAACTTTTCCCCCGGAATTCCCTAACAAAACACTCCTTTATTTCATTGATTCATTCACTTGATATGAATGGAGGACCTCCTATGTCGTTGGCACGTGGGATTCATCAGAAACCAGTACTTTCTGCCCTCATGGAACTTGGGTCCTAGCAGAAGCTTACTTGTTAGTGTCTCTTGAGTCTCAGTTGACTGTCCTATGAGCTCTTCGGTCCTGGTGACCTCACTTCTTCCCTTTGCCCCCAGCCTTGGGTGTGGTGGCTGCTTTCAGCCGCTCCTGAGCTCTGGTTACCTGAGTGTCCCCTTTTGCTCTGTCAAGCTTCGAACAGCTGTGCAACCAATCTCCCAAATTAAACTCCTCTCTGCTTGAAACACAAGTATGTACCTCCTTTCTTTAAAAAAAAAATATGTTTTTACTGATTTTGGAGAGAGGAAGGGAGAGGGAGAGAGAGATAAAAACGTCAATGATGAGAGAGAATCATGGATCAGCTGCCTCCTGCACACCCCCCACTGGGGATCAAGCCCTTAACCCGGGCATGTGCCCTGACCAGGAATTGAACCGTGACCTCCTGGTTTATGGGTCAATGCTCAACCACTGGGCCACACCGGCTGGGCAGGCATCTCCCTTCTCAACAGGAACCTAACTGATACAGGATAAAAACCTAGACAAAGATCTAGCTGCTACTGGGAAAAGTTGTGAAGGCGAGAGTGAATCCTGCGCAGGCACCCAAGCACTGTCTATAACCACTGGTTATTTTTCACCAACTGGGAGACTTCTGAGCAAAAAAGCCAGAAGGTAACAACACTAGTAGGAATTTTTTTATTTCAGTACAGGTGGTACCTGTCTGAGCATAAATGGTGAATTGATTTCCAGGCACCTATCTGCGTAGGTTGATTTGAGTTGAATGAAAGGAGACCTTCTACTGGGAGATGTTTTCTGAATGGGCATCTAGAAGCAGAGCAGGTACCAGAAGAGGAGAGGAAAAGGGAAGGAATTATAGGAAGGTGGCACGGTGATGCTACCTTGGTTCAGTCACATGGTCTGGGTCTGTGCTCCATGGAGAGACAGGGTGCAAGCACCCACAGGGACACTCAGTGCTGCTTAAAACCCAGGTGACAACTGGCTGGAGAACTCTCTGACTCTGCATGGGACTCAGCAAGCTCTGGCTCAGCAAATTCTTTCTCCGGTCTTGCTCTAATTGGACTTGCATTCCGTCAGTCCACCAGAACTGCTCTGTGAAGGTCACAAATGACCTCCATGTTGCCAAATCCATTGCTCAAATGTCTGTTCTCATCTTACTCCAATTTCAACATTGCTAATATTTTGCATTATTTTCCAAGAGCTTGCATTTAAGAGACACTCAGCTGCTCTGAATGAATGCCAAATGGCTAAAGGAAAAAGGAATCCATCTAATTATTTGACTAATGAGAATAATGAGAACAATAATAGCTAGCATTGTTGAGCATTTACCATGTGCCAGACACTATTCTAAGCACCTTATGTGGGTTAATCCTCACTGCAGTCCTGTGAGACTAATGCTATCAGCATCTTTTATTTCGCAGGTGAGGTCTCTCAGGTGTAGAGGGGTTGAGTCATTTCCTAATGTGCAGAGCCAGGCGGTCTCCATCGTTCTACTATTCAACCTCAAGCACATCAAATTCTCTACCAGAATTTTTAAAATTGCCACCCAGGTGTGTTTTGGTAAATGCATATCCGAAGGCTAGAGGATTGAGCTCAAGGAGGTGTGGCTTGGGAAAGGTCTCCACACTACGCTTCCTTCTCCACGTTACTGGCCTCGCACAGGCCATGGCCGGCCACGGTGCGGCACTGCAGCAGGAAGGGTCAGGGCCCCGCCAGCAAGGGCATGCGGTCCAGCAGGCAGGAGGCCTGTGGATACCACCAATGTGCAGGAAGCCCAGAGTTCCCGGAGCAGCAGAGGGACACCTCGGGAGAGGGTGATGCTCTCATCAGAGGCCAATGGAGACATCTCTGGAGGGCCCTAGGGACCCAGATATTAGTTGGGGTTCAGGGGTCGAACCCTTATGCCTGAAAAAGAACCCGGGGAAACAAAGCAAGACCGGAGCGCCAAAGGAAAAGACTTTTCGGCAGATTGCAAATACCGAGAGTCAGGAGCAGCAGACAACACACAAAACCATCGCCTCCAGAGGGGCAGGAAAGCTCTCTGTCCCGCGCCATCGTACCCTACACAACCCTGACACAGTCCATCCTGGTCACTGAGTCCAGTTATCCAGTCTCAAGCCAAAGACCTGGCACTTACAGAGTGTTCAAGGTCATATCTAGAGGACAGTGGGCACCCACATGGCAAGAGGAGCTGTGCCAGTGTCCCTCACACTGCGCCTATCGGTGCTGGGCTACATGTCACTGACCCTCACCAGCCTGAGGACAGATGAGTAGCAATGAGCACCAGCTCATCCAGTATGAATACGAGTACCACCAGGAGGGCTGAAGACGAGGGTGAGGCTGGGTCGGCAGTTTGGGTTTTCAGCAGCCAAGAGTGAAGGAATATGAGCCATTTTCTTTTCTCTTTCCCACCATGAGTGCTGCTCATATTTCTAAATTTCCATGTCATTGTTCATTCAAGTCAGACTGCTATTCGAAGGCTAAATGTATGAGCAAGCGCTCCCGAAGTCTGATAAAACTGATGGGATAGTCTGATAGTTTTCAAATAACCTTAGCAATGGAATCAATTAAGATCAGAAGCAGATTATTTCCAAAATCTATTTTTTTCCTTTGTAAATACCCTTTATTTATTGATTTCAACCTGGCTAAAATGTTATTTGCACTTTTTTTTTTTTTACCCCTATTGGAATTCTTCATGCAAATGACTAAATATTAAAACTAAATGGAATTAATGCTCACAACCAAATCTACCAGTTGAAAGGGATTCATTCACATGAGTACAGAGGCACCTTTATTTTTATTAATTCATTTATTTTCTCCTATCCAAAAATGCAGAATTGTGCCAAGTTATGAATTCATTACAACACCACTTTCCGGGGCTCTTAAAATATATTTTGTCTCTTTGCTACGATGGAGTACTTCCCTTTCTTGGAGTTTTATCTCTGCCTCAATTATCAAAACTGTCATGTCATGAGGCCCCTGCATCAGCACCAAGTTCATGTTACCCAAACGATGGCATTTAGAGTAAACTGTCCTGGCTCATATTCCACTGTAACACTTCTCTCTCACCAAAAAAATTCAATCATAAAGAACGACAAGAGGGAAACAGATCAAAGAGGTTCGGTAAAAACCCTGCGGTCTTAAATCTGAGTTGGAGGCAACAGCATAAACAGCATAAACAAAAAGACTGAGAAAACTATGAGGTAATTAGAAATATGAGCGCTGACTGGATATTTGATACTATTAAGAAATCAATGCTACATGTCGCAGGTTTAATGATGACATTATGGCTATATTTTCTAAATAGTCTTTACCTCTTAGAAAAACCATACGAAACTATTTTTAAATAAGATGCCATGATATCTTGGATTCCCAGACACCTGCATACGCGAAGGACATAGTTGTTGAATTTGGATGATGGGCACATGGGATGGGGGTGGTACGAATAGGTCCAGCCCTGTACGTGTGTGAAGTCGGGCAGGACAAATCACCAGATTGCCAGGCTAACTCTCCTGGTAGCTGAACTGTGTTTTGCTCAAAAAAACTCTCTTCTTTTTTTACACAATTCTATTGCTTTTCAATGGACTGTTGTGGGATTTTCTCCCACAGGTTTATACCCTCCCCTTCCATGCATGGGGAGAAGAATCAAACTGAATATGAATAAAGAAGCCCAAATGAGATAGCAAGTCAAGGAAGTCACTTCGGCGTGTCATTTCAGGAGCAGAACTAGTAGCAAAACACTGGATTGTTTTTTATTTTCTAAGGAACATGCTTTTATTACTGCTCCTCAATCCTGGGAAACCCTTGACCACCATCTCACCTAGGACAGCCCCAAGTCTTCTGTGCCCCTGGGCAGTGTGGGTGCTGCCATCTCCAGGGTGCACAGTCTGGGACCATCACTGTGCCCTTCAGTGCACTTCCAGGGCTCCCCCCAATACCTTTGAGGTGCCAACAAGTTGGCATTCACTAAGAGGTGAATTGAAGAGTTAATTTCTGAGGACTGATTCTGGGTGGAAATAATAATCATAGAAATTATTTCCAGTTTCCATTATCTCCATCTATATAAAGAAACTAATGTTGAGAAAGGTTACATCATTTTTTCCAAAATATCTAATAGCTTGTAAGAAACAGAGCAGGATTGGAACCCAGGTCACACCCAGGCTATTGTAGGCCTGCTTCCAACTGTCGATGTTGCCAGGAAGAACACACATTCCTGTTTCCTCTTTGAAGTCATGACCACAAATGCTTCATGGGACTTAGCTCTTCCAGGAAACCCTGCTGCACCCCACTACTTAGCGCACTTTCCATAAAGACCATTTCACTGCTCTTTCTGCTCAAATGTACAGCATCCCTTCCCATCCCCTCCCTCGTAATTGTTGACTTTGCCTCCCACTTCTTTAAGGAAATAAAAACCATCAGAAAGGAATTCCATTGTCTCCCTCAGCCCGTGCTGGCAGCCTGCCCACACCTCTATCCGTGCTCCCAGCCTCCACCCTGTGACTAAGGGAACAGGTATAACCTACTGCACAAACTCCCCTTCCTCCTCTCCTTCTGGAGGTGCTGTGACCATAACCACTTCTTCCCTGCATCTCAGAGACTCTCCTCTAAAGCGGCCCATCACAGTAAAACATGCTTGGTTAGTCATCCTCTATCTCTCTATTATATAAGCCTAAGCGACCGGCCGGTAGCTATGACGCGCAATGACCACCAGGGGGCAGGCACTCAACGCACAGGCATGAGAACATGGAACGGACTGATGAATCTCAGAGGGAAGCAGGGACAGGGAGAGCAGGAAGAGATTAACAAAGACCTTATAAGCATACTAGAGGCCCGGTGCATGGATCATGCTCCAGTGGGGTCCCTCGGCCTGGCTGGTGGGGATCAGGCTGAAACCGGCTCTCTGACATCCCCGAGGGGTCCCGGATTGAGAAAGGGCACAGGCCGAGCCTCTAGTAATAAATAATGGAACAACATTGCCCCTTATTACACAGTCTCTTCCAGCTCCTGCTTCCTTGCTCTGCTCTCCATAGCAAACGTCTCGAAAGCGTTGACTCCAATGATGTCCTCCTGTGTCTCACCTCCTTTTCTCTCCTCCACCCACTACAATGGAGCGTCCGCTCCCATCAGAGAAATCGCTATTGTCAGTCTCCAATGATCCCCTCTCCATCTTTCCAAAGTTAATGCATGATTCTTCACCAACGTACCGCCTTCCTCCTCGAAGCACTCGTCTCTTAACCTCCTAGGTTCCAAACTCTCCCGCACCGAGGCAGGGATGAGGCGGGTGTATTCAAGGAGCAGCAAGAAAATGGTTGTGGCTAGAGCGTACTGAGTGACCGGGGAGTCAGGTGACATGGGTTGGAATGTGAAGGGGACTCGGCGTCACGGAGAACCTTCAGGTGAGGGGAGGACGTTTGGGAGATTTTTAGGGGATTTTAAGCAGGTGACCGACATACTCTTCACTTAGGCTTTTACAGGTCACCCCGGCTGTTTGTGGAGGGTGGACTGTGCAGGCCTGAGAGTAGGCTCGTGGACAACAATTAGGACCTTCTTAATAAATTCCAAGTAAGTGTCTGTTGGTTTGAATTAAATTGCGACGAAGAAAGGAAGGCACCAGTAAGCCGGATGTCTGGAGGACAGAAATAGAACCAAAGAGTAAAGCTCCAGGGAGCAGACAAAGAGCCCAGGAATCAGTGAGGGGACAATTTCACCCATGGGATTTGGCCCAGTTCTCCACAAACCCAAGAAATTGTCAAATACAGCTCCCCTGCCCGGCTGGTGTGGCTCAGTGGTTGAGTGTCGACCTATGAACCAGGAGGTCAGGGTTTGATTCCCGGTCAAGGGCACATGCCCAGGCTGCGGGCTCGATCCCCAGTAGGGGTCATGCAGGAGGCGGCCGATAGATGATTCTCTCTCATCACTGATGTTTCTATCCCTCTCTCTCTCTCTTCCTCTCTGAAGTAAATAGAAATACATTTTTTAATTAGAAGAAAAAATACCGCTCCCTGTGCGATGAGCCCATGGAGCAGAGTTGCTTCCACAGATGGTGAACACGCAGCCTTCCTCACGCCTGCGATTCCCACCAGGCGACCGGCAGTAGAGAGAATTTGACTCGTTATCTTCCACGGTGTCTGCCATGTCACGTTCCTCCTCAGGTCCTGACAGAACACTCCAGACACACGATGCGTTAGGACCTGACACGGGTTACCCAGCGCTGCGCCTCATTAGAGGGGGCAGGACAGGCACGCGCAAGGCCCCCCTTCCCCCCCCCCTTTGTACTACCCCACCTCTCTCCACGACTTCACGCCTTCATTGGTCTCTTGATCTCTTTGTGGTTGTCATTAGGGGCTCCGAGTTTTATGTCCTGGTCCAGTTCCGGATGACAGCTCTCAGTGTGGAAGTGATCAAGGAGGGCTGCCTCCCTCCCCGCAGTGACGGCTCAGCCAATCCCGGGAATTGATCATGTCGGCTCAGCTCACCTGATCCTAAAGATGATAGTGCCTCCCTGCTCCCGGGCAGGGCAGAAACAACTGAGAAATAATTGCCAGTCCCCCCCGGAGGGAAATTCTTTCCCTTCCCCAAGTTCGATGATCAATCTAAGCCAGGGCACGGGGCTAACACCACTGCTATAAAGACCACAATTCCACTCGCACACCCAACTCCGCGGCCGTGCGGCTTGCATTGGGGGCCGCCCTGTCTGGGTAGTTCTGTCTCCCTGTGGAAGGCTGTTCACAAGAGCAGCAGGGACTCAACAACACAAACACAAGGATCCCAGCAGAACACGCCGTGCGACACGCTCACAGAGTCCTGTCTGATTCCTCTGTGGCCGTGGTTTGATTACCCGCCTCCACTCTTAAACATGAAGAAAGCGCACGTGGCCCACTGCGCGGTTCTCGGCCCGGCTCGGAGGCCGCGCTTTGGCTTCCTCTTGGTCCGCGGGTAGAAAGTCTCCAGAAAGGGGGTCCGTCTCTGGAAGTGAGGGTGCAGCTGACGGTGTGGTTCACAGGGGCTGCCTGTCACGAGGGGCAAGAGTTCACCTTCCTCATTCTCTCATCCCCCTGTTGTCCGTGTCCATTGGTTTGGCTTATACGCATGCATACAAGTCCTTTGGTTGATCTCTTCATGAGGACACATTTGTAATACCTTAACCAATAAAGAAATTTAAAAAATAATGAAGAGTTTGCCTCCCTGTGCATTTAATTTCCACGCGCAGCCAGGGCTCCATCCCCGCGCCCTGTGGATTTTAGGGAAGGCACTTTGGGGCAGTTGCCCTGGGAGGTAGTAAAGGCGCCGGCAGGGCCCGGTGCTGCCCTTTGAAGATCCTGGACTAATGAGGGCGTGTCTGCTCGGCGGTACATGCTGACCTTCCACAGCGATGACCTGGCGCTCATGTGTGTCTTTTGGCATGTGTTCGATTTGCCGTCTTCCTCTAAAGCAGTGGTTCTCAACCTTCCTAATGCCGCAACCCTTTAATATGGTTCCTCATGTTGTGGTGACCCCCAATTTCATTGTTACAAATTGAACATAATTAAAGCATAGTGATTAATCACAAAAACAATATGTAATTATATATGTGTTTTCCAATGGTCTTAGGCAACCCCCAAAGGGGTCGCGACCCACAGGTTGAGAACCGCTGCTCTAAAGGCTCTGCTCTCTCCCCACGCCTTTCAAAGGCCAGAGGTCCTCAGTCCCCACGGGTTCTCCTGCAGAGCCGCCCTCCACACCAGGTGCCTTGAGGCATCCCACCTGGGTATCTCCAACAAGCAAAATGGCCTGACTTGCGGTGCAAAAGAGCAAGCCCTTCGGAAAGGAGAGGCAGGCTCAGAGTCCTGCAAACGAACAGATCAGATCCCGGAGCTGTGTTTCCTGGACTCCACGTTGTCTTCGTAGTTGGAAGGAGATTCCCTAACCAATAAACATACCAGGGACTCGGAGAGGGTTCAATGAGAAGATTGACAGAGGACACGGGAGACAAATGCCCAATCTCATCCAAGGCTAGCATCTGGCTATAAGCCATTGTGTCAACAGTACTTCCCACCCACAAAATATAGTCTATCTATTTATCTACACATCTATCTGTTCATTATTTACAAGATGGCTCTCTGTTTTTCTTCACATCTTTTTCTGGATGTGTAACAAAGGCCATAAAACTTAGACAATAGAAACTACGCTTGGAAATTGTGTGGTGTGCATGGTTTCTTGACTTGCACTAGAAGGCTTCCTGGTCAAGTCTTTTCGATAAATCTGAGGTTAAATCTCCTTGGGTACAGGATGAGCTAAGATCTGGGGACGAATGAAGCCGTGTCGGCGAGTCAGCAGTGTGGGCTCAAGTAGAATCCCAGCTCAGCGATGGATCCGTCACTGTGTTTCCCTGGGCAGACTTCCTAATCCGGTGTCTCAGTTCCATTAACGTTCAACGGGCCAATAAGAACACTCCTCCGGTTTTGTGAGGATTTAATGAAACATGTAACGCAACCAGCACAATTCCTGGTACTGCCTTTCGGTGATCAATGACACTCATTCTTTCCCTTTTACCACTGGTTAGGCTTCTAGAGATATACACCAATCCAGGTTTATAAAGTTCCTAGGAATCTATGCTTACATTTTACTCTGATCTCTCATAAACTTGAGCATAACTAGGACATGGTTTATCTTTATTACAAACCCCAGTTTAGATCACCCCTTTGCCTATTTGAGGACTGAAGCCAAAATCTCCATTCCAACCTGGACAGCAGCCATCTGTGGCCACTAAGTGCTTAAAAAGTGGCTCATACAATTTGAGGTGCGCTGGACGTATAAAATACAAGCCAGATTTCAAACCGTGAAACATGTAAAATGTCCCATTACATTGATTATATTCTAAAGGGAATTTCTATATGTTGCGTTCAATAAAATTTATCATTAAAATCAACGAGTCCTGTTTCTTTTTCCCTTTTTAATGTGGCCACGGGAAATTTTTAAGTTATATATGTGGGTCACATTCTATTCCTATTGAACTGTGTTCGTCTAAAGCAGGGGTGGGCAAACTTTTTGATTCAAGGGCCACATGGGTTCTTAAACTGGACCGGAGGGCCGGAACAAAAGCATGGATGGAGTGTTTGTGTGAACTAATATAAATTCAAAGTAAACATCATTACATAAAAGGGTACGGTCTTTTTTTTCAATAGTTTTATTCATTTCAAACGGGCCGGATCCAGCCCGCTGGCCGTAGTTTGCCCACGGCTGGTCTAAAGGGTAAAGACCCAGAGATAACCCAAAGGATCACAGGAGGTAAGCTGTCTGCCAAGTTCACCAACACCCTGAAGGCCAACCTCAAAGAATTCAGGGTCCATAAACTTACTTAGCTCTGCAAACACGCATCACAAAAAGTGCTTTGCACCTGGCACAGCGGACCTCTCCCCTCCCACTCCTGCTTCTTCCAGTGATGACATGTGAGCAACCACTAAAAGATCTAAAGGAAAAAGTCTAAAGCAGCACTGTCTTATCATCCACATGAGCCAAACTGCAAGCGCTCAATCGCCCAGAGTGGTTAATGATACGGTAGGTCCTCGGGTGACCTGGGAGATCCGTTCCTGCGGCGATGTTAAAGCAATTTTTGCCATAAGTCGGAACCCACCTACATAAGCACCTACGTCACTCACATGGAGCACATACACAGCAGTAATGAAGTGAAACAGTAAAAAAAATAAAAATAAAAAAAAAGATAACAATTCCTGACCTTTACTTGTGGTAAATAGATAATAAAAAACATAAAGCACATATGTACATACGTCGAAATGACGAAACTTTTTTTATAAATAAATGGGAGATGGCGATATAACCATGCAACGACGTACGTCGAATCCGACGTAACCCAAGGACTGTCTGTATTGTATTGGGCACCTCAGCTGCAAAGTATACACTCCCTATATTTTCTTGAGTATAAAAATTGGGGTGAGCCCGGCCAGTATGACTCAGTGGTTCCTGGTTCCTGGTTCAATTCCTGGTCAGGGCACAGGCCCGGGTGTAGGGGGTGCAGAAGGCAGCTGATCAATGTTTCTCTTTTATCACTGTTTCTATCTATCCCTCTCCCTCTAAAAAAATCAATAAAAACATTTTCTTTTTAAATTGGGGTGAATTGTCAAAATAGCGGAAAGATAGCCTCCAAGGAAAAAACTAAGCTCGTGCACTTCCCCTAATCCTAATCAAATTCTCGATGTTTACAGTTCACCATAACACCCATTCTTTAAATAACGGCCTCGAATAAAAAGTGTGAGGTTGGCCTGTCCATCGCGAGTGCTTGTCCCTTAGTAGGCTCACGGCATAGCACAGATGCGCCGTGGAAGGGGGCGCGACCTAAAATCCCACTTGCTGCCGCCCCGTCACCAGGTGGTCCACTTCGGCCTGGAGAGCTGAGAGGCACACGCCTTGACTAATTGCCAAGTGGGACCAGGCCACATGGGAAGGATTAGCCCGGTACAGAGTCCCGACCAAGGGGCCTCTTTTTAGGATGTAGCTGCTATGCCTGCCTTTCAGTAAACGACAAAGGATTTTTAAAAATAGCACCGTGCAGCCTGCCCCTCGGGTTTCCTGGTACTTCGCTGGGGGAGTTTCGTACAAGCAGCCACTCAGTTTGTTGTGCACTGACGGTTGTATGTGTAATTTTCAGTGACGCCTTGAACATGCTGGGGAAATAACAGCTGGCTTCCTCCATACAGAATTCCGGTAACGAATGCGTGCGAAGGCACTAACGGTGCATCACCCTGGGATAAACGCGCTTGGAGGGTTTTCCCCAGAGAGAGACCGTTCAAGCAGAAGCAGTGGCCTGGAGAACAAGGGACCATTGTGCTGTGCTCTGAGGACTAACGTTATGGCTCCCCATTCCTTGATTTGACCAAATACCTTCCGTTGATTTCTCCGTGTCACCAGATGCACTCGCTCTGGAAAGGCAAGTGCGCGGTTTTGGAGAGCAGAGGCACTGAGCTGCGCGCACACCACACAGGAAGCACAGCGCCAGGAGCCCTGGGATTGGAGAGGCCGTGCTGTCCTCAATCTCCTCTCTCCTTCAGTCACATAAACGAATCCCTCAGCCCCCCAGCCTGTCCCCCATGAGCAGAGGAAAGCAAGAACTCCGGCTCTTCTCTGCGTCACGAAGACCTTCACAAGCGTTGGCCTCCTTCCTCTGTCTTAGCCACACAGGGAACATGGACTTGCCCACTCACCTCATCTCCTGCCTCCCTCCGCCTCCAGCCAAGGAGGCAGCAGAGAGGTAGGACAGAATCTGTACAGCAAGACTCAACAAGGAGAAGCAACAGCCCAGCCGGCGGGGCTCAGGGGTGGAGCATTGAACTACGAAGCAGGAGGTCACGGTTCGATTCTGGGTGAGGGGACAGGCCCAGGAGGCAGGATCCATCCCCGGGGTGGGCCGTGCAGGAGGCAACTGATCCGTGATTCTCTCTCATCATTGTTGTGTCTCTCCCTTCCTCTCTGAAATCAATAAAAACATATTTTAAAAAGAGAAAAGCAATGAACTGAAATCTAGGAACCCTGAACGGTTTCAAGGAAACTCAGAGCTCCCAGCTACCCGGATCTAACTTCACACGTCACTGAATGTCGGTGCCCTTTTGCCCTCCAGCACCATCCCAGCCCCTGGCAACAACTCGAGGCCCTCCGGACGGGACACCACACACTGTTTATTTGCGCGCGTGGGGAGGACACTCATTCGGGAAGCCGCGGAGTGGGCATGGGCAGCTTAGGGGGACGGGGTAGCACGTGGTCTGCTCCTGCCCCTCTGTGATGCCAAGTGTGGGAGGCGAAGGAGAGCCGGGACGGTGCCCAATCGCAGGCGGCTGACGGACGTGGGAAGGAGTAGCGGTTACCAGAGGCCCACTGGTGAAATCCACTGTGTGCGGTCGACAGGCAGGGCATGGCGGTACATCCAGACGCTGATATGAGGAACACGCGATTTCAAAATAGGAAGCATGCAGATGAGACGCATGGATTTTTAACACGCGCGTCAGACCCGAGCAGCGTGCTGGTCGCTTGCTGCGTTCCCTTGTCCTGCTCACGGGACATGCTCACTTGCCTTTGTCCTCGGGCTCTTCAGTCTATGTTTTTCAGAACTTACTTTCCTGAATTGGTCTGATCCCACCCGTAGCACTTGTCACTCGAGTGTTTCAACAGACAGGCCCCCAGAGAGGCCCCTCAGGAGACACAGGGAGGCCCCTCAGGAGACACAGGGAGGCCTTGCTCCCTTCCTTCTTTGAAGAAACAAAGGCACAAACGTCAAGAGGAAGAATGGGACCCCCGAGGTGAGGGCTTCGGGCTGGGCTGGGGGTGCGTAAGCGGCAGATACACAACCAGGAGGAACTCGTGCGCAAGAACACACCAACCATCGCTCCTGTTCCCCACTGGTCAGCAGTCCTGAGGTCAGTCGTTTCTCCCGTCCGGGGAGGGGGGCCAGCACCCCAGCAGGAGGCACAGCTGGTCAGTAACGCCCCGCTGTCCCGGGGGGCGAGGTGAGCCCCTCAGCCGAAGGGCGGGGGCAGCTGCGGCCCAGCTCTGTGCTCCCGGGCTGCCAGGGCGACCGAGACGCGTGTGACACCGAGTAACAGAGGCATTCCTGATGTCACGCTGGCTTTAAAACGCAGCGAGATGGAGATATAGATGTCAGCTCCCGGGACAGGCGGCGCCACTGCCCGTGGCCATCGCGCGGCAGCACCTGTCCGCTCAGCAGGTCCGAGCCTCCGAGGGAGGGACACGCACGAGTCCTGCCCGCCTCCCCTCCCCTCCCCGGGCAGCAGCGGCGTCGGGGGCACCACCCCTCAGCCTGCGCCAGCACATGGAGAGCAGTCAGGGGAGACGGCCGATAATTGTTTGGCGCAGATGGTCACTCCGTTCCATCTACACCCAGCAGCCGGCGGGGTGTGAGCTCGCCTCGCCATCCCTCCTGTGCCGCTCGGGCTGCCGGCAACTGGTTGAAGCAAAGGAGGGCCTGCTCATTCCACGGGGAGGCCCGTTTGGTGAGAGTGACAAGGTCCTGGGTTCCGGCCACTTGGGAGCAGATGCTGAAGCTCACCTGCTCCCGAGCGCGTCCTCAGAGCGCGTGGTCTTGTCCGCACCTGGCAGGCTCCTCAGAACTGTCCATGGGTTTTAGACCCTGGAGTCCGTAGCAGGTTCTGAACTGGAGAAATGGGCCCTCATCCTGCACTGAGCTCACGCTCATCACGACCCTTTACCTCCCCCCGCACAGAGAGAAGAAACCAGGTGGCCGGGCGCCTGGAGACCCCGGTGTCCACAGTTTAACGTGAGAATGGAACTGAAGACACACACGGGTCCAGTGGTTTGTCAGTCGTGTGTGAAAGCGCATCTCATTTGCAGATGACATCTTTGAGTGAGTGCCAGTGGACAGACCAGCAACAGCACATGGTTTTGAAGGAGGGTTTGGGGCCCAGAACCCGCCCCTGCCCCCCTCCCCGCCACCTGCCTCGGAAGCCAGAGATAGGGTGGGGAGGGGGGCCCTCCTGGAGGAGCCTGGGTCTCCCGGGAGCACAAGCTGGGAAACACTGAGGAGAGAGAGGCTTGTGGAGAAGGAACAGGGCGCCTCTCAGCCTGTCATCAGCCGCCCTCTCCCCTGGCCAGGCGGCGCCCCTACTGACCCCGCGGACGTGCAAACGTGCAGTGACCTCAGGAGAGAGAGCTGTAGCCTGAGTTCTCTCGTGTGCAGCAGGATCCAGGGAGGGACTCAACCTAGAGACCATCAGCACAGCCCCTCCGAAAGAACCCTGAGCCCCCCAGCACTGCCTCCCGCCCCGGACCCCCCCGCCCCCCCCCGCCCCCCGCCCCCGTGTCTGTGCTTTGTGGTGGGTGTGTCAGCAGGTTTGAGTGAGAGGCATTGCACAGAACAGGAAAAGGAAATGGGGGGAGGCGGGCATCCGGACCTGAGGGACAGGGCAGGCCGTCTGTAAGGGTCCACTCTGCTCCTTCCCATGCCCTCCCCACCCTCCTTCCGGGGCCTGTGCCGCCGGGCGTGTCTCAGTCGCTGACTGTGCCTGGCTGTGTGGGAAGTCCACGCAGGGAAGTTCACTCCTGCCCGCGAGCAGAAATTCCTCCGGATCCAGCTCCATCTCCGTGCACTTCAGAGACTTTGACGAGCGCCTGCCCCTTCCTGAGAGCGCCGCGGCCTGGAGCGTGGCCGGCCTCCGCGTGCAGGGCGGCTTCAGCCTCGGCTGCCCTGACCGGACGGCGGCCGCGCTTGTGTCGTGGTTCACGTGGCTCCCCGCACAGGCCCCGCCTCGCGCACCTTCTCCCCGGTCAAGTCAGCACGGGTGTCGGTTTAAAAACACAGGAAAGCTCTGTGATGGGGACTGGAGGCTGCAGTCATTCAGTCTGTGTGGCGCTGCCTCGTCTTATTTCCTCGTGTGCCAGGCTGTCCCTGGCACGTCCAGAGCCGCGTGCCTGGATGCCAGTGCGGGAGAGCAGCCCACCGGGCATTGGAGCAGCAGACAGGGCTGCCCTGGCTCTCCGGCCACCGGGTGCCCGGGGGACAGGCAGGACACCGTCCCGTGTCCTCACTCCAGAAATGTCCCAGGCGGGCCGGCCGGCGCTCTGCACCGTGAGCCATGCTCTGCGGCTGGCGGGGCTGCCGGATCATTTCGATTCGGCCCCTTGTCTCAGTAATGAGAAAGCGGAGCCCTGGGCGCTCACGTTCCTGGCCCCCAAGCCACCAGCTAATAGAGGCGCAACCCCAATCTCTCCTGCCGCCTGCCCGGGGCTCCTTTTAACCCGGCTCCTCGCTCTCCCTGAGCCCTTCCTCTTTGCAGACTCCTCTGCCCGCGATGGCCAAACACATTTGTCCTGGCACCTGCGACAAGCCTGGCCTCCCCGCACCCGCTGGGCCTGGGAATGAAATTCCATCACACAGGGCTGGCTGTTCGCAGGCTCACACAAGGCTGGACCGGAACCATGTTAAGGCCAGGGAAAGCCGGCAGAATCATTTAGGGGGAGCAAACGCTGCCCCGAGAGTCTCATCTGCACTGTGAGAGTCTTAACCCAGGAAGCTGGGCCCCCCCTCGGAGCTCCTGTCTTGTGAGTGAAGGCGATGGCTTTTTTGTGTGCTTGGTTTCTTAATATGGTGACTACCAGAACTCTTGAATGAAAGTGAGGTAAAACTCAACTCAAACTAGCTTATAAAAAAGGAGATTGAGCCTGGCTGGGGTGGCTCAGTGGTTGAGTGTCGATCTATCAACCAAGAGGTTACAGTTCAATTCCCAGTCAGGGGACATGCCCTGCTTGTGGGCTCAATCCCCAGTAGGGGGCATGCAGGAGGTAGCCCATCAATGTTTCGCTCTCTCATTAATGTTTCTCTCTCTCTCTCTCCCTCTCCCTTCCTCTCTGAAATCAATCTTCTATGTATATAAAAGCCAAGCGACCGAACGGCGGAACGACCAGAAAGACTGGTAGCTATGACATGCACTGTGGCAGCCAACAGGCCCGATCGGGGGCAGGGCCGGCCAGCCAACCACCCACGGCACCTCCCCCCTGCCAGCCCCACCCCAATCGGCCCCCCTCACCCCAATCACTGAAGTGTGACCTTCAGTGATTCTAAGTAAGTAAATGCTCTCCAGCCTTCATAGATCAGGAACCTGAATGATGAGTGACCAGGGGGAAAACTGCTCACGGTCTAGACCAGTGGTCAGCAAACTGCGGCTCACGAGCCACATGCGGCTCTTTGGCCCCTTGAGTGTGGCTCTTCCACAAAATACCAACTTCTGCGCATGGGCCACAAAGTTTCAATCGCATTGTATGTGCGCACCCACACGTGGTATTTTGTGGAAGAACCACACTCAAGGGGCCAAAGAACCGCATGTGGCTCACAAGCCGCAGTTTGCCAACCGCGAGTCTAGACCATCAGTCAGGTGTCCGGGAGAGGTGCCCAGCACAGGTGCCCAGCACAACCCCCATCTTCCCTGCGCCCTGATCGCCCCCCTCTCACCCCCATGCAGTCAGGTGTCCGGGAGAGGTGCCCAGCACAACCACCATCTTTCTGCGCTCTCTCTCCACCGCTTCCTACCACAGGGGGCAGCCGCATCACACCAGGGCCTCTCGTTCGAGGGTTTCTCAGCAGGGAACTAACCCGCATGACCTGTCTAGGGAGAGGCTTAGAAACGGAAGCGGTAAAAGCCCCTGACACTAAAGCGCCTTTGAAGCTTCAACTCATCCAAAAGCCAACAGTAAACATGTATACACCCTGCTGAGATCTTTGACACTAATAACTCCTCGTGCCTGGCCCCACCCCCAATTGGAACCCCCGACCCCAATCGGGGGTGGGCAGCCGGACCCAACCTGTGCACAAATTTGTGCACCGGGCCTCTAGTAAAATATATTTTTGTTTAAAAAGAAGATGTATTAGTGCAGAGAAGTAGCTTTAGAGAAGGCTTGATCACAGCTTCAAAAATGTCACCAAAGCGTCGGTGTCGTTCTCTCTGTCTCTTGACTGTTCTCTCCTCCCTGGAGGCTCTGTACTCATGGAGACCCGCCCCTTCCAGAACTTACACGTTCCTACCCTCCAGCCCGGGGAGACGAGTGCGATCGGCGTCCCTGAGAGGCCCCACAGGAGTCTGAGGATTGAGTGTTGCTGCCTGGGGTTGGCCTAACAGAGGGGTTTTCCTCCTTCCAGAGAAATGGGGTTGTTTTTCCTTCCCTGTGACATGCAGGCCAGTTACCGCAGGGCCACGAGGCACGGAAGAGAATGCTGCCACCATTTGGCTTCTATGTGTTAGTAAAGGGCACCTCCACGTCAGACCCCGCCTTCGGGCCAGTGCCCGCCTCACTCAGCGTGGACCCCAAAGCCCTTGAGAGAGAGAAAGAAGATGACAGGAGCCCTCCGCCAGCTCCGCCCACTGCTTCCTGTGGACGAGGCGATTACTCTCGGGAGGTTTGCGTTGCTAATTATAACGCGCAGTGTGAGACCTTGGAGTCGATCTAGCATGAAAGCAGGCTGAAGCCTCCTGCTATGGGGAATGATTCATCAAAGCCAGGAAGTGTGCCTGGCCCCCTCCCCCACCCCCACAGGAGGAAATTGCTGGGAAACATGCTCTTTTTTAGAGCCATTTGGTTGCGCCAAGGCGTGGGTGCTAGCCAGGGTCAGCCCCAGGCCAAATGCAAAGCAGGAAAAGTTGGGTCTTCCCTATTAGCAACACCCCTCACCCCAATTTTTGAGCAAAACTTTTCTCACCTTGCAGTAGCCTTGACCATTCCCACACCCCACGAGTGCCCTCGGGTGGCCCCCAGGATGCCTGGAATTCCCCTCTTTGGAGCCTGGGTCTCCCCTCTCCTGAAAACACTCCGTCATCAAACAAACCAATAATGGGAAAGCATGTATGGGGCGAGCTGGACATCTGGTACTGTTCTGGCCACCTTATGTCACCGTCCTTGGCACCTGCCTCTTCCCTACTCCATGCCATTCCCCTGCAACCGTCCATCAAGGGGAACCTCTTCCCCCCAGTCCTTCGGCACCCCCACCACGTGCCTGCTCCTCCTTTAGCTTCACTCGTTGTTTCCTCTAAAAAACATTGTCCCAGGACATGTGAAAGGTCCCTGGCTTTCCCAGCAGGTAGCGGGTTGTCAGCTTCCACTCTCCCCCTTCTGCCTCCCTCCAAACCGGTGCTGGTGCCCTGAAACCCCAATCTCCTTGAGATTTTCCCCACCCTGCGTCACCACCAACTCTGCCCATCCTCGCATTTCCTAGGATCCCTGGTCCCAGCCCTGGCCGCACAACTCCCCGAGGTGTAGAGAAGCTCATGGACAGGACTTCTCTATACAACTCTCGTCATCAGCATCGCCATCCACATCATCACAGCTGCCATTTATTCTTGAGCATTGGTTATGTACCCCTGTGCTCAACAACGTACATGCATGTCCCAACGTGCTCCAAGCAGCATGCCTATAGTCTTCCCAACACTGAAAAGAATGCCAAGCTGAAGGCCCATATCTACTGAAACAAAGCTAATTCCTAAAGTACTCCTCACTCCCCAACCTCTGTCTGTCCTTTTCATTCCATGCCCTCTGTTTATTTTATTGACATTCCAGGCTAAATTTCAAGGGACCAAGAAGATGTTATCCAGACTTTGGGTCTGAATTCATCACATGGTCTCTCCACTGCGGATTTCCCCACATATCTTGCTGTTAATGAGAATAGGGTTAGTTCCACATGGAGCCAGTTACAAAGACCCCAAGCATGAACTTAAACTAGGGCTGAAAAACCAACAAAGGAAAGTCAGAGAGAATTTCCCACAACCCTTTATGAACAGCAATAGCTACTATTTACTAAGTGCTTACTATGCACAAGGCACTCACTCTTCCTTATTCTGTCCAGGTATTATCTCATTTAATCTTCACACTACCAGTGAGGTGGGTGCTATTCTTCCCAAGTTTACAGAGGAACCCAAGGCACAGAGATGTGAAGTAACCTGCCCAGAGTCACATCACTAGTCCGGCGGCAGCGTGTTTGTTATTAACAATGATGAGAGAGAATCATGGATTGGCAGCCTCCTACCTACACACCCCTCACTGGGGATCGAGCCCACAACCCAGGCCTGTGCCCTGACCGGGAATTGAAACATGACCTCCGGTTCATGGGTCACGCTCAACCACCGAACCACCCTGGCTGGGCCACCTGCATTCTTTTTCTGATAATAAATTACCAGGAAAATTAGAGCTTGAGACGCCATGCATTTATGATCTCACAGTTTCCACAGGTGAGGAGTTCGGACACATCACAGCTGGCTCCCTTGCTGCAGCCAAGGTGCTGTCCAGGACTGAAGTCTCTTCTGAAGCTTTGGGTTCTTTTCCAAGCTCACGCAGCTGTTGAAAGAATGAATGCATTTCCTTACGTCTGTAGACTCATGGCGGCTTAGAGAATCTCTCGGACCTCAGGGGGGCCCCGTCTTTTTTTAAAAAAAGAGTTCGCCAAGGTCAAGCTCACCCAAGATAACCTCCCTTGGACTAACTCAAAGTCAACTAAGTGGTAACCTTCTCCTTTGCCATATAATGTAACATAATCTTGGAAGTGATTCCCAACCCCTTTGTCCTTGTCTACTAGTCAAAAATGTGTGACAGGTCCTTCCTCCCACTCGGGAAGAGGGAACTGTACAAAGGCCCAGATCCCTGGAGATGAGCTGAGAATTCTGCTACCCACACCATCCACACCAGGCACCGTGTTGGCTGAGTAGCAAGATTTGCTGCCCACAAATTGGACCGTTCTCCAACGACCTGATCTGTCAGAGCCTCAACCTAGAGGCCAAAACCTGATACCTCATGCCCTGTCTGCAACAGGTACATGTTTTTATGACTGAGGAACCAGAGCCATAGTGACTCCCAGAGCAGCACGGACACCATCATCCACTGCAGCAGACAAAAGCATGGCCGCCCTCCCTGGCAGAGTGGCCTGCAATGACTCGGTGCCTGATGAGTAACACCTTGTGTGGCCTTTGGATGGAGAGACCGAGGACTGTCTAGACAATAAAGCCAAAACCAAAGCCAGGAAGACACCAGTTGGAAGGGAAGTGGCAGAGGTCACAATCCAGGTAAACACATCCTGACAGAACCCAGGACGCTGCATGGACAGGCAACATCACTGCTCCTGGCTCCCACCCAAGTTCTCCTCTCTCTTCCTCGGTCCCTAACCTGCTTCCTGAGCTCCCCTGGAGCTGACCCCAGAGCTGGCAAATAAGATGCACACAAAGGAAAGGAAACTACAGCAGAGACAAGATCCAATAAATGAATAACGGGAGGAGGAATGTTAGGGACTCAGATGGGGAGAGCCCACTTCTTTCAGGTCAGTCAGGAGATGCGATGGGGAAAAGACAAGTTGAGGTAGAGCTGAATGCCAATGTCAGCAAAGGTGCATTTAAAGCAAACGCTGTGCACTCACAAACGCACACAATCAAGACAGGAGGGGGCCCATTGAAAACACGATTTCCAGCCCCTTTTCCAATCAAACTAGACCTCCTGCCTCCCATTCCTTGGGGCTCTAATCCCTTCCCTCCTCCCCTCTGATACACACACCTTGCGAAGGTGCAGATGAGTAGCATATTCGCATTTTAATCGGAACCTTCTGGACAAAGAGCTTTAAACCAAAGTAATGGCTGCAAATACTGGCCATTTAGGTACTATGACAAATGGGGGGGACGGGGAGGGGGCTATAGGACGGGTAAGTTTTCATTTTCCATCAGATCACTTTTTTGTATGCAGAGCCGGTGCGCATCTCATGGCTTAGAGTTACGAACACCCAGTCTGTCTGGTAAGTCACACTTCTCATGGGGATGCTACTAGTCCCATCCCAGACGCCCAGGGCACAGCTCCGTAAGTGACGTTAACTCACAAAGCTCTGGCATTTTTCTAAAACTCCCCCAGGCCCAATGAGAACCTCATGACGCGGGAAGTAAAGGTGCCATGGGCTTGTCATCCCTGAGGGACAGTTCGGGACAGTTCCCTAAATACTTTAAAACAATCGCATGTTAACTGTGGGTGAAAATTTGTAGTGAAAACACTACAAATCTCACATGTTGCTTTGGGATTTCTTTGCTCTCAAAGATTGGGAAAGCCTATGGAGCAATGATTAGTTTTTCAACATAAATCCACAAAGGAAATCTCAATTATAAAAAGGTTATTAATAGCAACAAGCCTGTTTGCTCTATGGCATTCTTCTTTTTACGGAGTGGGAGTCGCAGCCCTGCTCTGGGAAGGGTCTGTCCAGAAGCACACAATAGGAGGTAGCTGTGACTGTTTACAATCCTCTCTCCCTCATGTTCATTTCTTCCAAACACAGGCGTTTGTCATCAAACCAAAGTTAAACACTGTGATATCACTGACACCCAATTAAATACATCCATCAGCTACAAAAAACACACAGGACTATCAGAGTCCATGGAAGAAGAGCCTATGAGTTACTTTTTGATATGTTTTTATTGATTTCAGAGAGAGAATCACTGATCGGCTGCCTCCTGCACGCCCCCAACTGGGTATCGAGCCTGCTATCCGGGCATGGGCCCTGACCGGGAATCCAACCATGACCTCCTCCCTGGTTCATAGGTCGATGCTCAAGCACTGAGCCACACCAGCCGGGCCCTGAATTGATTTTTAGACAAGAGGAAAAGGTTGGTTTGGGTGGTACCTCCACCTCTTCTGTGGCATAGGTGAGGGCTTTAACAGTTGTGGGCTTGACTGTTCTCGGCAAAACGTAGGCGAAGCCGCTCACCCGCAGAGCAGTGTCATGAGGGCTCGCCAAAAGTCCTGTTTGAAGACCCAACACACACGAAGTTTAAGGTATCAATTACGCCGCATTATTTCACTCATTACAATTCAGCTTGAAAACAGAAGGGAACGTATCAAGGTTACTTGGGTAGGCATCCCATAAAGACGTCAGGATCACAGGACATAATTAAGAATATAATTAACTTTTACCACATCCATAGGATAGGAAAATTGGCCTCCTCCAGTTGCCTTTACGGGAACACTGATTAAAGGCAAGCCCCAAGGCCTGTGCGTGGCTGCGGAGCTGTGTCCCCGGTTCTCCACCGGCCGAACCTTTAAAGGTTTTTCCGTTCATTTCCCGGAAGAGCTGTGGCGGCCTCCTACCTCCTCTGGAGCTTAGCACATGCACAGTTTCAGACCAAGCCCGTTTCTTTTTCAAACTCACAAATCAACATTGCGCGTGGCATCCTAACGCCGCCCGCGCCCAGCCTGCCATGTGTTTGGGGTTCTCTGCGGCTTTGTTGTTGTCGGTGCCTGACTTTGAATAAGGACATTAACCAAGGACGCCTGAGGACACGCGCACATGTGCGGGGCCTGTGACACAGGAGGGCCTGCGAGCGAGCGAGGACGGCAGTATCTGCGAATAGAACTTCCCCTCCCGCGAGGGGGTTCGTTTCTTTTGTTTGCACAGTGGAAACAGGCAAAGCTACCCCTTTAAATGGCAGGAGCCTTTTGTCCCGGTGAGAGTTGGGTTATCAGCCACAGTCTGTCGGTTTGAAACCGTTTCCTCCCCAATTAGCTTGCGGTGGGGTGGTGCCTCGTGCTGTGTTGCGATTTCCCTGCCTTCCTTTGACCTTCAGCGTCCTCAGCCGCCGGGCTCAGCACCAAAACCCCCATCCACGCGGGAGGCACTTGGTGTGTTTGCTCAGGAATCCTGTGCTGGCAGCCACCGAGGGAGAGAAGCGGAGGACGGTGGCTTGTCTGGGGTGGAAGGTCCCCTCTGTGGCCGGGACACTGTCTTCCTGGGGCTGCACCAATAAACCCTAGAAAAAGCTCCACACTTTAGGGCGTTGGCAGCTGCTCAAAAACAACAACAACATCACCCTCTCGGCAGATGCCATCCCTCCCGCCTATCTGGTTTAACTAGGTTCGGGGTGTCTATTTCCCCGGAAGCCAATCCTCTCCAGCTACTCCTCTCCCTTCCTTCCCGCTCCAAATGACAGCCTGCGGGCATGCCTTCTCCACTCCTCTCTCCCCCACCCCTCCCACCTGCAAGCTACACCTGGGCAGCAGAGAACAGCGGTGTAAATGGGGGAGAAAATGAAGAGCCTGTGCAAGCAAGCAGACCCCAGAGCAAATGCACAATAAACACCAGCTCCCCCACCCGTTTGAGGTGGAAGCCCTCCCCGCGAGTGAGAGTGAGCGGCAGCATCTGATAACAGGCCGGGGCATCATTAAGAAAACCTTTACATTAAAATATAAAAGAGACACCTGTTCCATGAGCAGATCGGGGAGTCACGAAGGTGCCAGAGGGGATGTGAGAAATGTTATAGGATCACTTAAAAGTCTTTTAAATTAGAATCCCTATCTTCAAGCTGTAAAATTCTTCTTGACTTTTAAACAAAACAACAATTTATTTAAAAGATTTTTTTTTGAAATTTCAGGAAAACAAAACACACATAAAACCTTAACATCATGTGATTCGGACTTGTTCTAAAAGTCGGGAAACTGAGGCCACCCAAAAAGTCCAGGCACCCCATCCAGGTGAGTGAAATGGCCCCTCCACACGCTAAGTGGGAAGACCAGCTCTCTGACTCCCAGCTCACACCCCCCACACCCCCCACTGTTCTGTGGGAACCAGAGAGGCTTGAGACGCAACAGCGACAGAAAGAAAGGTCTACGTCTTCAACAACTGTTTCTCCTGCGTTTTATTGGGAGGCTGCTCCTTTCGACATTTAACTCATCAACCTTTGAGGGGAATGGGGGGGGCGGGATCTGAAAAGGAAAGGAAATTGCAATCTGGACTGAGAAGTGTGTCTGACTGAGAAGGAAAGCCAGGAAATGTCACAAGGGTTAAAGCTAAACATCCAGGCTGCACAAAGGAACTCTGAGAGAGCTCATTGTACCGGGAGCATCCGCCTGAACATCAGCACTGCCCGCAGCACTTCCATCTGTCAATCAGAAAACATTAGGGCGGGGCCTGAGGAAGCCGAAGGCCTGCGTTTCCAGGGGAAGTCTGAGGATATGGGCTGCAATTTGTGTGAGAGGGATATCATTCACCCGCGATCATTATCAGCATCGCCATCAACATCCATTTCCTCCCCAAACACCCTGCTGAATGGCTAACTGTCAGGAGGCAGGCCACACCGGCACCAGCAGGGTATGGAGCCATCAGACCACCAGCCGTTATTGGTGGGCTGAAGGTTTCTTTAAAACTAAAGATACATCTGTGGCCAGGCAACAGAAGCCTAGGGCAGTGATGGCGAACCTTTTGAGCTCCGCGTGTCAGCGTTTTGAAAAACGCTAACTTAACTCTGGTGCCGTGTCACATAGAGAAATTTTTTGATATTTGCAACCATAGTAAAACAAAGACTTATATTTTTTATATTTATTTTACATATTTAAATGCCATTTAACAAAGAAAAATCAACCAAAAAATGAGTTCGCGTGTCACCTCTGACACACGTGTCAGAGGTTCGCCATCACTGGGCTAGGGTGTACTTACCAAAAGACTTGGACGAGAATAGTCACCACAGCTTTCTCCATGAAACCCCCAAACCGAGAAAAGTCTACCAGTGGGAAAAGGGATAAACAAGCTACAGCACATTCCTACAATGGAACGCCCGCCACCCAGCAATGAAAAGGAACAAACTACGACACACACCACATGGGTGGCTCTCAAACATGTTATACTGAGTGGGAGAAGCCTTGGATAAGATGACGTCGGAACAGGGGTTGTCTGTCGGTGGGGCAGGGAGGCAGGGGTGACGGGACGAGGGAACGTCCTGGTGTGATGGTCATAATTTATATCTTGAGATGTGATTTTACCAAAACTCAGCAAACGTGCACTGAAATCAACATCGAAATAAAAGGACTGTACACACATACTGAACTTCATTTAAGTATGTGCATCAGGAAGTATTTAGGGGGAAGACTGCTGATGTCTGCAATTTACTTCGAAATGCATCAAAAAAGATAGACTTGCCAGTCCGGCGTGGCTCAGTGGTTGAGCATCAACCTATGAACCAGGAAGTCATGGGTTCGATTCCCAGTCAGGGCACATGCCTGGGTTGCAGGCTTGATCCCCAGTAGGGGGCATGCAGGAAGCAGCCGATCAATGATTCTCATTGTTGATGTTTCTATCTCCCTCTCCCTTCCTCTCTGAAAAATCAATAGAAACATTTTTTTAAAGATAGACTCACAGATGATAGAGACATAGAAAGATAAATAGATAGATGATAGATAGATAGATAGATAGATAGATAGATAGATAGATAGATAGATAGATAACAGTTGGTAAAATATTAATGGTAGACTCTAGGTGGTACACAAATATTCACTATAAAATTATTTCAACTCTGCTGTATGTATGAAAACTGTTAGAATAAAATGTAGGGGAAAATTCTTTGAGATTTAAGACTGTGCTCAATGTGTATTAGCAAATCTTTCTCTGAATGTCTGTCTGTCTCTGTCTGTCACACACACACACACACACACACACACATACACACACACACACACATACACCCTGGTCTCTAGGAGTTTCCAATCTCCCATGTAAAGCTCATTGATCTGACTGTGAACATATCAGTAAGAATTTTCTCGAGGGGTCCTTTCAGCATGCACAGGAGGCTACAGGGTGGGCTCATGGCAAGTTGGCACAGTGTGAAAGCTTGGACTTGGATCCTGGATCTACTACTTAGAAGTAAGCCTCACTCTTCCCATCCGCAAAATGGCTCTTCAACATCTGCCTCTGCAAGTTGGTATGAGGATGAAAGATGTTTGTGGTGACTGCGTCCCAGCCACTCCCCGCCCCTACCAAGTGCTCATCAGGCCTGGCACTCAGCCAGCAGGGCTCCATGTAGGTGGGGAGCAAGTGAACCTTGGCAGGCTAGACAGTGCCTCACTGAGGGAAACCTGTGCTGGGGCAGTGCCCTCGTCAGAAACGCTGTTCTCACATCCTCACTTCTTCCTGCAGAGATCTCCAACTAGAACGATCTGGAGGTGGGACTCGGACGAGAAGGAATGTCCGTGTGCCCTACACACCCAACAGCACTAGGCAGACCAAAGCAGACGAGACAATCGCATGGGGCTGGGGCGGCCGGGCTGGAGCTCCTCGCGGGTTTTGTCATCCTTCTCCCGTGACGCGCACACGCAGGCACATGCACACTTGCCTTTCCCTGTTGCAGGGCGCCTGGAAGGGCATCCATTTGCTCTCGGATTTCTCCTGCGGCCTCACCCCTCACCCTCCGCAGAGCAGCTACTGCATCAGCATTTCCGTGGCCGGCACAGGGCCTGACTTGCTGAACAATAAACGCTCTGTTCTCGCGGCCCTGCTCTTTGCCAAAAAAAGCTCTTTGTGCCACACCACGATGACAACCTCCCCTTGTTTCATGCAAATGCTTGTGCTTCGACCTCTGAATTCTTAGAGGAAACCATCACCAAGACAGTCCCAAACAGTCCTCATATATATCATACTTTGGGGGGAAGTATATTGAAAAAATATTGTCCTTGGAGACTCTGCCCCCACCTTCTTCTCGGCAAAGCCAGAGCACCCCAAAACCAGAAGGCCTGGGATATGGGCAACTGCAGGGAAAGCCACCGGCAGGCTCTGATTGGCCCTCCTTGCCTGTTGAGAACATTCCTTGGCAGCTTCATAAAGAGTGCACATTGGCGCTAGCCAGTTTGGCTCAGTGGATAGAGTGTCAGCCTGTGGACTGAAAGGTCCTAGGTTCGATTCCAGGTCAGCTCACATGCCCAGGTTGCAGGCTTGGTCTCTAGTAGAGAGCATGCAGGAGGCAGCTGATCAATGATTCTCTCTCATCATTGATGTCTCTCTCTCTCTCCCTTTCCCTTCCTTCCTGAAATCAACTTAAAAAACATTTTTTTTTTGCACATTACTTTGGGACCACTGCCTCTGAGGATTTTGTTTATGGGTTCAAAGGACAGCCCATCCTAAGGTCGTCTGAGAACTGAAAACCAAGGTAGCGTGGCAGCAGCCATGCAGGTGTTCTGTGAAGGTCCGGCTGGCCCTCTCTCCGGGAGACCCTATGCATTCTTTCCCTCTACCAGGGCCGGCCTGGTCGATCCTCTCTGCTGGGGAGCTGACCCAATGAACGTGTCCATTCACGTTGGCATCACCATACCCAGAACACCTTCAGGCACATCGAAGGCCCCAATAGACGTGGTTAGACTAAACGTCCAGGCCCTGAGGCCTCCGGGGTTCAAACCCTGGCTCAGCTACTTATGCAAACTTGAAGAAGGCACTTAACCTCTGCGTTCCTGATTTCTTTGTTGTTTTTCACTTGTAAAAGGGAATAAAAATAGAACACCAGTCTCTGGGGGAATATGAGGATCGACTCAGTTAACACGTGTAAAAACACATACGAAGTGCTTAGCGTATGGTAAGAGCTATATAGGTGTTATCTCCTATTGTCATTTTATCAAAGCAAGTCAACAGGAGTGCCATTTGCATGAGAACTCCCTTCTTGGGGAAATGAGAAGGAAACTATCAGACTAATAAATAGCTGGGCGCCTGGCTACTACCCTGGAAAACATCAGGCGCATTGGAGGGTAGACCAGAAAGACGAGCCTTGTAAACCCCTGTTGTTCTATGTGATGAGTCCTAGCATATCCGCTTACTAGTACTTTCAAAACTGTCTCCATTTGGATCACAGATCACGTGATCCCCTTACACAGGATTCGCCTTCAGACCCTGGTTCAGATGTGTGTAGAATGCAGCCGGTGTGTCCCCATATGTGTGCCCTTGAAGCACTCGTCCCCTCTGAATCTGTGGGACACATTCCAAGTGTCTCCGTGGAGGCCACGATAAAATGCAGGATCCTTTGATCACCAAAGAGTTGTAGTCAGTTGGTTGAGGAGGACACCCTGTACTCTGGGAGCCCTGGGACCCAGAGAGTGGTGCTTAGAAGAGGACAAGCCAAGAGGAGGGGCAGCCATGAGAAATGGAAGTGCAGCGAGGGCAGAGCCGAGAGCGCATGCTGGCAGCCATGCTGGAGGAAGCGTAGGGTTGGCCACAGCTGGGATGACAGGCAATGGCAGCACCCACGCTACCGTGGGTGTCGGGGTCGACCAGATGCCCCTCAATCTACCCTCCAGAAAAGGAGAGGCCTTGGGAATTTGGAGACTTGGAGACTCAAGAACCATACAGGGATGAGTGCCTGCATGGAGCATGGAGCAGTAGGTCACACATTCTCTTTCTGAAACCCCACCCTGATGGCTCTTTCCTGGGCACTGAAAGTGAAGCATATTCATCTGCCAACAAGACACCTGCCGGTTCCTGGAGGCCACGTGCCAGTTTGCGGCCAGGAGCAGGGCAGCGGCCCAGTGCATTCAGTTTTTTGCAATAGGTTGTGTTAACTGATGTATTAAGGAAATTCAGCCTCATACACATAGATCGCTGGAAAAGGGAAAGTCCCGCAGGCTCCCAAGAGGCTCCTGGGGGCCTTTGGCCCACACTTGGGGACCACAACACCAGCGAACATTTTTTAACTAAACTTTTCAACCACAGTTTACATTCAACATGACCTTGATTAGTTTCAGGTGGACAGCCCAGTGGCTAGACCATCATATACTTCACAAAGTGGTCCCCCCGATATTTCTAGAACCCACCTGGCACCATGCATAGTTATGACAATATTGTTGACTTTATTCCCTAGGCTGCATTTGACACTAGCGGACTTGAACTCATACAGGAGAGAGACTGAGGCCGGTTCTCTCTCCCACCAGCTCCTCTCTTTGCTGCAATCTTTGATTTCCATTCCTTTCTACTCTGCCCTCTTCCTTCTCGATTTGGGGATGAGGAAAATCACAGATGGCAGTGTCTTCCCCTCGGGAGACCTCCCCCACTCACCACTGCCAGACTGCCCGGCAGAGCTTCGGTGAAATCAAACCAGCAATTTGCCTGGAATAGCCCCTGCTGTGAACACCAACCATCCAACCCCTCATTATGCCTTTGCCATTACAAATGCCCTTTCTTTTCCTCACCTGCTTTTCCCATGTCAGTATCACCACTAGTTCCCCCAGGTATGCCCACGGGACACCGATGGTTTACAACACTTAAGAACGGTGGTGAGACTCCTCTGAAGAGATCAAGAAAAGTCCCCAGAAAGACCCAGAAACCATCCTGAGAGAAGTTAAGCAGAATCAAAAGTCAAGAGGAGAAATGAAAGAAAAAGAATGTGTGTGTCCATTTTTCATGTGCCGCATTCTAATTTCAAAGGAATTGTTTTAAAAATAATAATTTTATAAAAGGGAATGTTTTAAGCCCAGAGTGGGAATAAAATTTTCACTTAAGAATGATAGACTCTTGATAAGGAACCATCCCATCTTATGAGTAAATGATCTGCATTGGCTTCCCAGGTAACTCTTGCCAAAAGTTGGCCAACCAAGTCGTGAGAATTTTCACCAGCATCTCCTAACCGGGGGTTGGTGTCTGTGTCTGTTGGAGGCACCTCAGGGTTCCATAGACCCGAGTCCTTGGCTTTCCCGCCTCTTTGGATATTTAGCTGAATGACTAAATGGCACTTGTTCCAATATCTCAAACAAGGCGATTGCCCCGCCTCCAGCTCTCAATGCTCCGCATGTGCAGTGTGATTGCTGAGCGACCAGACTTGCATGTGCATGTGCAATGGCTTCAGTGTCCCTCACCCCCTCCCTGTCATCGAAGGTCCAAGCGGGTGTGCTCCCCTCACCTCACCCACCGTCCTCTCTCTCTCCAGAGAAGAGGAAGTGCAGCTCTCCTCCTCCCGCCTCCACTCATCCGGGTCCTGCTGGGGTTAGAGCCCTGAAGCCTTATCTTAGAAAGAACTGCCAGTGGACACCTTCCCCTTCTCTGCCCTGGAAAGAAGCTGTGAACTCGCAGTGGATTGTGAGGAGGCTGAGCACCCGGGGCGGGGCTCATGCTCAGTCACCTCTCACCTTTCCCGCCGCCAAGCTCAGACAAGCACTTTTCATCAGCTCTCCCCACTCCAACCACAGAAAACATTACCAGCCCGAAGGAGAGGCGTGGGTGCAGGTGCTGGCAGAGACATACAGGCATTGCAAGTTCATTGTCTATTTACACTCCACTCCCAGGCTGGGCGCCCCAGAGTCCCTGCACCCCTGGGGAGTCCCTGGCAGGCCACCCCGCACCCTCCAGGCCAGGAGGACAGCCACACCTGCCCTGCCGCCTGCTCTACCCTCACGTGACACCTCATTAAAAGGACATTCACAGAAGAGCTTTAGCTGACAGGGCTCTTTGAAGACTTTTTTCCATTCCCGTCAGAGTATCTTCCCACAGGGAGAGTCAGATCACTGCCCTGGTTTGTTTGTGCTTTAACTTTAGTTTGCAGCTACCTCTTTGCAGGAAATCAATCAACAAATATTTAATCAGCACCCACTCTGTATCTATCACTTGGAGAGGCTCAGAGTGAGAAACCAGGGAAACTAAAGCAAACTCTTTGCCCTCAAGGAGAACGTGACCTATTTAGGAAGAAAACGCTAACACACAACAATTAAATGCTACACTGTGTGCATCTGAATACGGGCTCGTAGGAAACTATATCCTAGAAGAGGGGGAATGTGTCTTAGGCCCTGGGAGACGTGTAGGACTTAAACAAAGAGAGGAGAGGGGTCCCCGGGAGCAGGAAGAGGCTGTATAATTAGGGGCAGTAAGAAGCCGGCCCCATCAGAAAGCAGATAACAGCCGGGAGTCCTGGGAAGCAGGGTGATTAGAGACCAGAGTGAGGATTGAAGGACTTCAGTAGATTTGAACCCAATCTTGGTGTTTTCTGTACGTCACAATTTTAGATGCTCTCTTTGATTCTTTCTCTGAAAAATAGGACATCTCATTGCCAGGGCCTGGTGGCTGACTTGTCTGCAAGTATGTGATGTATGCTTTGCCTGAAATTCCCTTTGTTAGCTGTGAGCATTGCCATTTTTAAGCATTATAACACAAACAGCACACAGTAGAGACCTTCATTTTTATGATCCTTCAGGGCAATCACTTCCACCCTCGCTCCTCTGAGCCCTGCAATTCCACAGGGAGGCCTGGGGCAGCCTCAGGCGATGAGACAGATAAACCAGTGAGGGCCTGAGTCCAGTGACTGCTCTTGTCCACCTGTGACTGGGTTTCCATTTAGAATTTCCAAACAGACATATAAGTAAATCCCTGATGCAATGACATCCTTGGTGACCAGTCATTTGTGTCATCAAAAGCACTTACCAACCTATTGGGGCTGAATCCTTTAAAGGGACACGCTGCCCAGCCGGCGTGGCTCAGTGGTGGAGCATCGACCTATATGACCCAGGAGGTCACGGCTCAAACCCCGGTCAGGGCACATGCCTGGGTTGTGGGCTCCATCCCAGTGTGGGGGGCATGCAGGAGGCAGCCGATCAATGATTCTCATCATTAATGTTTCTGTCTCTCTCTCCCTCTCCCCTCCTCTCTGAAATCAATAAAAATATATTTTTAAATAAGACAAAAAAGTAAAGACACACAAACACACACACACACACACACACACACACACACACACACCACTGTAAGTATAATATTACTGGTGGGTTCATTCTTTTATTCCTCAAGAACTTGTTGAAGGCCTACTAGGCACCTAGCACTACTAGTCAGCATCCTATTAGGGATGAAGCCAGGACTACAGCCTTGAACGCCAGGACAATGAAATGGATATGAAGAATCCAATTAATGAGGACGACGATGATGGCAACACCTACAGTGAGCACCTACTGTGTGACAAGCACTGTGCACCGAATGCATGACGTGGTTTTATTTTTACCACAATCTTATGAGATATTATTAAACTTGAGGCTGACCGAGGTTTTAGATGTTCTGCCCACAGCCACGCAAGAGGTAAGAACTAACTTCGAAGGTCGCGCACTTGGCCACAAGGATGAATTGACATGATTTTATAGCAAAGACACACGACCAGACACATTCATTTGCTCTTTAAATATTGGTTGGCCCATGAGGACATTTTCTGAATATTCTCCCTACTAACTCTCAGACTTACAAACTTAAAAACCATCCTCCGGCCCCTAAGCAGGGAAGGACCCTCCCACCATATTCCCCCTTGCCTTGCCGGCCAGTCTCACCCTCCTGCCTGGAGTCCAGGAGCAGTCAAGCCTCTAACAACAAATCAGAATAAAAAATGGGGACAAACTCTAAGACCACCTGGAGAGAAAAGAGGAACGACCACACTCAACCACAGTGTGTGTTTCAACACATGTGCCGACATCTCATCGCTGGTGACAGGGACGCACACCCGGCAACGCCGTCAGCACGGAACCCAAGCTGGGAAATCACATTATTCACTAACAGGATTGGGTCCTTGCTGTTGTCACACTGCAGTAAAGAAGGAGGAGGAGGAGGAGGAGGAGGAGGAGGAGGAGGAGGAGAGGAAGAACAGGAAGAAGGGGAGGGGGAGAGGGAAGAAACAGCAGCACCTCTAAGTGCTCCCAGCTGCTCCCTAAGTCCCCATTCCTCTTACCATCTCTGGGAACAAAACCGGGCCTGCTTTGCAGAAGTCAGCCAGGTAGCCCCGCCCCAAGCAGCTCTCACTTGCTGGAGGAGGAATGTGAGGCGATAGGATGCCCGAGATGTCCCCTGGCTGGAGCTATTTCAGCTCACTCTCCGATCCACTGAGCGCTTCGCAAATACTGCCTTTCCGGTAAGAGCTCCATTGCATACCGTGACACAACAGCACTCACGTATGTGTGCAAAAATATCATAACTTCCACGAAACTAAAATAAAACATGTGTCTTTCTCCTATAGATCAGGTTGTATTGCATGGAAAAAAAAAAACGAAAGTACATTATTAGCATAAAACAAGATTAGCATTCATAGAAAGGGAGTCAGGAGGTTTGGGGGTGTGGGGGGGGGAGAAAATAGCTCACGTAAGTGGCCTCCTCATTTCAGTGGACTTCCCTGAAGCTGAAAAACTGTGAAATTTCCATAATAACGTACAGCACAGAAAACAAACAGCAATTTTATTTGATAGGAAAATTGCATCCTGTTACTGGACATAAAATTCTACAGCACGTTCAATGGTATTTTCAAAGCGTTGACTGTGAAGACAGATGTTTTCATTCTTAAATGCAGCTGTAATGTAAATAATAAATCCACCACAATTTGGCCAGTCCAGAGACTGCTGGCATCATTAGCTCGGAAACCCAGAGGTCCGAACGCCCTGCTTCCTTGCTGGGCCCTCCGCCGGAGCCCCTGGAACTCTGTGGGTGTCAGTCCATCCCTCTGCTCCGTCTACATCCCGTCTTGCTTAAGGGTCTGTTGGGGTTCCCCGTTGCTACATGGATCGCATTTTAACCACTCATTGCTCTTCGATGCCCTCATTTCTCCCTTGACTGGGTCCTCTTTTATTCCTTCCCTCTCCTCCCTTCACTCGTTCAACAGCAAATCAAGCCCCTCCTTCCTCGCTCCCCCTCCGGTCCATCTGTGTCTGTGCTGTGAAAGGTGCCTGTGCCCTCTCACCGAGGGGACTGGCCTTGTCGTTTGCTTGGGCCAATAGCCTGCAGCGGAAGTCACAGACGAGGAGGCCATGACTCGTCCTCAGGCGTCCTCGTGGGTTTCTGCTTTCCCCTCAAACCCTGCCGCTGCTCTGGGAAGGAGCTCAGGGCAGCCTTCTACAGGAGGGGTGTCAACAGCCGCCAGCGCCCCGAAGACCCAGCCAGCCAAGCCAGAGGCGGCGACAGACACAAGAGGAAGTCGTGCCATGACGGAGCCCAGCCTGAACTGCCCACCCGCAGCGTCACATGCTACACAGATGGAGGAGGTCTGAAGCCACTGAGTTGGAACGTGGCTTGTTACACAGCAACAGCAGACGGATACATGGATGCCGCCTTGCTTTTCTCTCGTTTCTCTGCATTCTTCACACTGAAAAGAGCACTTGTTCCTTCTACACCTTAGAAAATGACACTCATCACACCATAGTTACCACTAACCCCCATGTATGAACGTGTGGGGAGATGGATGGTCATCAACTTAAAGGTTCACAAACGCTATTCCCAGTTTCTACCACCAACAACACTCATGGTCTTTTTTAGTTTCCCTTTTCCTCCTCAATATCCTTTAACATGGGAATGAACATTTTATTCACCTACTATGGAGAAACTATTTTTTGAAAAAAAGATTATAAAAATCTTAGATTACATAACATTCATTAAGCTTCCCATTTTTAAAGCTGAAAAAAAATCTTGCTCTCTTTCAAATTCGCCCAGCAACATAAAGCAGTTCTGTGAGGCAAATAAGATCGATCCCATCGATTCCCAGGTAATCTATTAATTTCAGCCCTGACAGATACCTGCGGACGCTGAATGATCGCTATTGCAAGACGGGCTCTTGGGCAGTGCTCATACCATTAACCAACCCTTACCCGAACTAGAATTTGCATAGCCACTTGCTTTCCATTGCTCTCCTAAAATATCCAAAAATTTCATCTTTGACTGTGACTTCATTGCTTTGTGACTCTACATTAAACGTGTGTTTTGCGTTCACAATGTCATCATTGACAGAGCCCGTGGACCCAGCAGAGCACTGGGCAGGCAGGAAGCATCGCATCATTTTGTCTGGCGTCGAATTTAACTTGGGCATTGCTCTAATTATTTATGTAATAGATATTGAAAGAATATATCAACATCGTATGGACTTTGCACACATTAACTGTACCCATGTCCAGTTTCAGGACAGTCCAAGAGAGATTGAGAAAATAACTTTTTTTCTTATAAAACATATTCTTGGAACTGCCGTCTTTAGGAACTAATAGTTAGGATTAGGCTCAACGCTAACAACAACTCAAAAACAACGATTTAAACACTACAAGTAAAAACTCAAGCCAGGACTGCAGAATGGTTGCTCCCGGAAGTCCGAGGGACGCAGGCTTCTTTCAGCTCCTAGCTCTGCTGCTCCCGAAGAGCCCCGGGCTGTGGTACGTGGTGGTTAAATGCCGCCTGTCGCACCCACACTGCAGGCAGCGATGAGGGGAAGGACGAGGAGAGAGGCAAAGACCCCGTGGCAGGCAGTTCCCTGGAAAGGCTGTTTCAGTCCCACCGGTCAGAGTGCAGTCACGTGACACACTGAGTCCCAAAAGCATCTGACACAGTCTTTTCAAGATTGGTCACCGGCCCAGAACATCAGGAGTTGGAGAGAGAAGAACAAACATCCGAGCGGTCCCCTCTTCCCACTGGTCAGCTGCAGTCTCTGACCCGCCAGCCTCTCCCGCATCCGACTCAGCACATCTCTTCTATGAAACCTGCTAGAACTAGAGGGCCAGCGGCCCCTGCCTTCAGTGGCCCTCAGTTCCCGTGTCGTGTGCAAAGTCGTCATCTCAGGGATCTCTGGGTAAAGGTGCTGTCTTCCCACACAGAGTCTTGTCTCGGTGAACATCCCGGCTGCAGCAGTTGCCTGGAATGGTTTCCCTCCGTGATTCCCACGCACACCCCTCTCTCTGTCTCCTCCTGCTAGGAGCTCTCGGAGAGGTTCCAGGCCCCAGGGCTGGGCAGGAAGGGAGCAGTTTTCAGGCTCGGACCGACCTAACTGCTCCCCCAGGAACTTCCGAATGTCCCCTCAGCTGCAGTCCCTGGCTGGGGTGTAACTTTCAGGTCCGGTCTGTGGCTTCCACAGCCTCTTGTAAGTGGTGAGTCACCGTGATCGTCCAGCGAGCAGCCCCCAGTCCCAGCCGCTCCTCACGCAGCGTGTCTTCCTCTCGCCCCCCGTGTGTTCGCGGTGCATTATGCCCAGATCGCAGCACAGGAAACTGAGGGCCTTCACGCTTTTGCTCAGCCTCCCGTGAGGGTGAACAGGAGACCGATTTGAAACCGGTGTTGTCTGGTTCCGAAGCCTCTGCCTTCTCCACTCAGATGTGTGGCGATTAGAAAGCTGTTTCTGAAACACACCGGCGGGTCACGAGCGATTCACTCGTACATTTGATAAAGGATCGCGGTCGGCGTGTTGGTCAGTGTTTCCTGGGGCGGCGCCTCAGAACTAATCAGACTTCCTCCCAGAGTCAATGAGCATGCGCCCAAGACCCGCCTTGGCCACGAAGGGGAGATGCCGGCCGGCCTCTGGGTGGGGAGCCCCGGGACACTGTGAATGGAGATGAAGTCAACAGTCAACGAAGGAGAGAGTAGATACAACGACAGCATCTGCTTCCATGTTAGACCCTGCACAACTCACCCCGAAATACTAGTCCCCGAGCCTCCCCGTCCCTGGGCACCGGTTACAGCCAGAGGCCCGGCTCCCCGCGGGGTGAGTCTGCGAGCTTTGCATTCAGTTGTCCCATTTGGCGGCCGCCTCAGTCTACTGACCGGATGACCGACCAGGTGCCCACTGCGCAGACAGTACCGGGCCCAGGAGCAATTTCCTGGGTCCCAGCGCCCTAAGCACGAAGGCCGCCTCCCATCTCCCCTCTAGCAGGGCCCCTGCCCACAGCTTGGGGTGCATGATGCCGGGCACCTCTGCGCCTGTTTTCTCTAAAATAAATAAACAAACAATAAAAATAAAAATAAATCAATAAGTCAGGAATGTCCCATTTTATTGCCTATTGGGGGAAGGGACGATTTGGGGGAGAGTGGGTGAGGTGACCGAACAAAACCAGTTGAACAGTTAATGCTTTAACCTTGCGTATAATTTATACAATAAACCAAGTCACATGCCCCCCTAGTAATTTAGATGTAAGCAAATGTTGATTTATTCAGGAAGGCGCCCGCCCGAGGCACGGCCGGCAGCGCTGAAATTTGAATTAAACCGGGACAGAAGCAGGCGAGTCTATAATAACATTTGTATAATTTTACTTTTGCCCTCGGCTCAGTTCATTTCCGCGTACAGTGGATGCATGAAATTGGCTCTTCAGCCACCTTGAGCTGATGCCCGCAATCCCGGGCGGCGGCAGGCGCGTCCCGGGCTCCGGGTCGTCTCTGGCCGCGACCATCTCTGAATGTGTTTCTGACAAACACCTCGGAACGGCTTCATTTACCCGCCAGAGCGCCTGCCCCTCTCTGGTGAGGGGCGCTTGGAACCTTGGAACCGAGGCCGCTAAGTAGATGCAAATGTTGTGCTGTTTTCATCCCACACTCGCCCGCCCGGGGGCATGAAATCTGAGTTCCCTGGCTCCGCTCTCAGCAGGGAAAGAAGGGCCGGAGGAAATTCTTCCAATGACGGCGAAAATAAACATTAACTCGAACCAGGGAGGGACCGAACCCCCCTTCACTATTAACCTTTGGCTGAAATAGAAATCAGAAACTGCATCGCACCACTGGCCCCTTTTGTGAGGGACCCCGGCTCCTTGCGGGGGGGGTGGGGGGGGGCTGGTTTAAGCCAGTAGACAATTTGCAGGAGCTTCTGAAAAGGCGGCCAAGTGTTCCATCCACACGGGGCGAAACTGGGGTTTTCGCCGAGTTTCCCCACACCCGACCCCCAGCAGCACGCACAGCGCACAAGCAGCGCATTGTCAGGAGCCACGGCCACGGTCAGGGCCTTCGCATCTTTATTCCATCTCCGCCGCGTTCATTTCAGGCCCAGTGGCCGCGCTGAGGGGGTCAGAGGTCTGGCAGAAAGAATCTCTTCCCTCGGGGCAGGAAATCAAATATGCTAAAACTCTCCCTCCGCCTTTCCTTCAGAGGGAGGCGGGAGGAGAAGCAATCCTGAAATGAGAAGGGGCCGGACTGGTGCTCGCACTGTGCGTGAAGTATGCAGGCATCACCCTCCTCCCAGCACCGCACTCCTCCCAGCATCACCCTCCTCCCAGCACCGCACTCCTCCCAGCATCGCCCTCCTCCCAGCTGCGGGGCCCAGCAGCCCCGATGTTTGGGAGGCAAATGTTTTTCTGTCCTCGTCCCGGTAATAACCCCGCTCTGGGCTCAGCTCCTCCCGCCCTGGCTGCGGGTGCCCGGGGCGCTGCAGCCGCCACGGAGAGCCTTTCAGCGAATCCAGGCCATGTTTTGCCTTCATTACCAATTCCAACTAGAAGCAGCCTTCGCCCGCCCGGCTGAGGCTTGGTTATGAAAGTTCCCCAGCCCTCGGAAATACAGAATAATAAGTGGCCGGCAGAGAAACAGGAGGCAGCAGCACTGCCATCAAAGGCTTCTAGTCACAGCAGAACCCGCACCGCAGGGCCAGGGCGCCGATGTCACCGGGACCAGGAGATGAAACGCGTGGCCTGGGCCCGAGGTCAGGCGCCGGCCGGAGCTGAGGCCTGTCCTTTGTTCCTGGGCGCTGGGTCCCCGAGAAGAGAAAGGACCTCTCTCTCTATCTCTCTCTCACTCTCCGCCTCCCCCCCGCCCCCCGTGGCCCCCTGGCCTTCCCTGGGGACCCGGCGCCCGGGGGCTCAATTGTGACACCGGATCACCCCGAGGGCGGCTGGGGAGCTTCAGATGTTTGCGGCCATTTCCAGCAGAAAAGCAAAAATTGATGAGTTTCAGGGGGATCCGCTACGAGGCGCAAAGGAAAAAGCCCCATGGCTGTGGGAGCGAGGAGGAAACTTTTTATTGTCTTGCTGTGGATTTCTTCTTTCATTTTTCTTTTCTTTCCCTTTTGCGAGTCTCTTAATTAAGTCAAGATGTGGCACGAACGCACCAGTTAAATATCCCGCGCCAACTTCTTAAGGGGACCTTTCCTCCCGGCTTATAGATGAGATTCCAGCTGGGCCAGATTTCTGTTCCCCATCCTCCTCCCGGCTCCCGTCTCCCTCCTTCCGGGTTCTCCCTTCATTCGGCCTTTTTTGGGGGGAGGGGAGCCTATGCAATGCTTTAGTGACAAATTCCAGAAGGCCGTGTCTGAGAGAACTCTAGCTATTGATCCTCGCAGCTCCCACAGCCTGCCCTTCTTACCGCGCGCACTTTTACTTTAGAAAGCTCACCTCAAATACTTAAAAGAGCTGCAACGATGGGCATTTACATTCACTTTCTCCCCCAAAAAAGCCTATCAACACCTCTGTCCCTCCCCGAGGCCCATTTCAATGACTCCTTCTTTTTTAAAAGCCAGTCGCTTCTCGCCTGACAATTCCTAACCCATCACACTGACACCAGATTGGTCCCGGGCCGTGGCTTGTGACACCAACGCCATCGGTTATGGCTTTTTCCTCTGCGGTTTCAAAGCAGTGGCGCCCGTCATCCGTACACTATGCTCTGGCCTCTTGGGACGAGCGAAGTGATGAGAGAGACGTGCTGTGGTGAGTGATTAAAGGCTGGAAAATGAATGAATGAATGAATGAATGAATGAATGAGGGCCAGGGGAGAGACAAAGAAAACTAAAAGACTAGACACGAAATTTCAAACCCCATTTTTGAAAAGTTCTGGGATGCGACCAAACGCGTATGACAAGCTGTGGCTGGCAGGACCCGACTGCATCTCCGCCTCCGTTTCCCACACGAGGTTCAACTGGCACACCTCATCCTCGGGCAGCTTCCCCGGGACCCACAGTCCACAGCAGCACGAGCTAGAAGCTAGAAGGACGTGTTCGTTCCTCCCCCATTTATACGTCACCTGGCAGGGAAGATCTGCCCTCCATGTAAATAGGGGTTTCGGAAATATTTCTAACGAGGAGAAGCTGTTTTCTTGGGGCATCTCCTGTGTGCAGGGAGCAGTGGGCAGGCCGAGGTGCCCGGGTGTGTGTGTGCAGATCAGGCAACGGAGGAAAGGCAGGCAGGAGCCAGGGGAGCAGTTCATTTACTGTCCCCAGGAAACAAGGACTCCCGGCTTCTGCCATGAAAACACGCCACTGGCGTCAGACCCCAGTCACAGGCAACTGCGCTTCAAGGGCTTCCTGGGTGAGGCACACGCCCCATCACATCCTCAGGCTGGTGGACGCACCTCGAGACTCATGGGGCCCTCGGCTACTCTCCTGTGTTTTTTTGTGTGTTTTTTTAAAAGGTGCCACTTCAGAAGAGATGGATAAAAATGCATCAGATTAAATCCCTCCTCGAGGGCAATCTGAATGAAACGTTAAGCTGGGCAGCATCAAACTCGGCCCCTTCCTGTAAGACACAGCACACTCAAAGGCGTCATTTCTTTAAGCTGCTAATCTTCCCGATGAATCTCAGACTCCATCAGCCAATCTACTTTTTTTTGGCAAGAACGGATTTTATCTATGTAAGCGACGGCAAGGACTGGTTTAACAGAAAGCACCCAAAATATTAGCTACAGAACAAAGTATTTTTCTAGTCTCGGTCCAAATAAAAAGTCTTTGTTCAAGGAATTGGTGGTGGTCGTTGTTAATATATTTTTATTGATTTCAGAGAGGGAGAGAGAGAGAGATACATCAATGATGAGAGAGAATCATCGATCAGCTGCCTCCTGCACGCCCCCCATGACCTCCTGGTTCATAGGTCAACGCTCAACCACTGAGCCACACCAGCCGGGCTGTTTCAGGAATTCTGAGCTCACCCCCTTCCCACGCTGGAGGGGATGGTCCCTGTCAACCCAGGTGACTTGTTACGGGGGCCCCACCCTGGGACGCCCAGTCAGTGGGCGCTCTGAGAGGTCCTGCCCTCAGCACCCCCCCCTGCATCTCAATGGAATGAATTGCGACACCAGGTGGTCTCCCCAAGACCTCGCCATGACTGAGCCTTCAACACTGCACAACAGCAGGTGCCGCGCCAGATGTCGTGGGGGTGTTTTCAAGCAGAAAGATAATTCCTGGCCTCATTAGGCTCCATTTTAGACTCCATAGGTGTCCACACCCACTACCAAGCCTAGGAGCTATGCTCTATAGCTCTATGGAACATCTGAGGGCTCTACTGTCGTCAGCATTCTACATTCATTCATTCAACCACTGCTTACGGAAGACCTCCCACGTGCCAGGCACTGCTTCTAGGAGCTGGGGAGTCCGTGGCGAGGGAGACAGACAACATCCCGCTGTCAAAGAGTTTATTTTCGAACGAGCAAAGGCATCCACACACCAGGGAATGAATGAGGGCAGCAGTTTCAGACGATGGCCAGTGACAGGGCAATAGAGGAACGAGGAGATGAAGAGTGAGCTAATGGGGGGGGCGGGGGGCGGGGAAGGCCTCACGGGAGGGGGAGATGCTGAGCTGGGACCTGGATGCCCAGGGAGAGCCCGTCGCTGTGACTCTAGGGAGATGAACTCCGCCTGTTTCCTGAGTCCGACCTCTGTTCCTATCGCTGTAGAGAGCGTACACCCTCACCACAGCATCTCCGGAAGCTCGTGTGAGTCCAAGCAGAAACCCGAAATCCCAGGCGGAGCAAGAACACTGACCTGTCACTTGCCAGCAGGACAACCCCGGGCGTTGTTCCTCAGCTGAGGGCACATGGAATTACCAAATGTTCTGCAAACGCCTTCCAACTGCGGAGATAGAGCATCTCCAGGATGGCTCCAAGAGCATGTTCTTCTTCCTTCATCACAGGCACGCATCCTCCCTGGGGAGCTTGTCTCTTCGAGGCTTCACCATTTGTTTTTATTTTCACACACACACACACACACACACACACACACACATATTTCAGAGCAGAAGGGGGAGGGATAGAGAGATAGAAACATCAATGATGAGAGAGAATCAGGGATCGGCTGCCTCCTTCACGCCCCTCACTGGGGATGGAGCCCACAACCTGGGCCTGTGTCCTGATTGGGACTCACACTGTGACCTCCTGGTTCCTAGGTTGATGCTCAACCCCTGAGCCACGCCGGCCGGGCCATCGTTTGTTTTAATTTACAATGATTTCCTCAGCTCCTCTGAACCACCAGGTGCCCACAAGGTGGGCTGCTTTATGTCCCCAGGAAGCCAGCCTCATTGCCACATGAGCAATGTTGCGCCGGAGAAGAAGCCGGCGGCCCTGCTGTGTCTCTCCCTCTTCAGGCCGCATACTTGCCGCACCGGCCAGATTTAGAAACGACCCCTTTAGCTTGTGGCTCAGAAGAAAAGACTCCTCTCACATTTTAATTTTTAAGTGTTTTCTTAAGCCCCTTTTGCCTCCAGGCTAACCCGAAAGCGGGTGAAATGAATTACCAGCTTAGGGTTCTGTCGCAAGTTTGTGTTGCTTTTTCCCGAGTCACATCTGACACTGCCTTCCGGTGGCTTAGGCATGGGTGGTTTGTAGAGAGCCGGCCTCACTGAGAGGAAAAGGGGACCCATTGAAAAGCATTCCAGCCGCGAGGGCGCGTCCCGGCATGGCTCCCAGCGGCAGGGAGGCCCAGGCCGCCACTCAGACACAGAAAGTGACGCCCTCGCAGAGACAGGGCCGCCAGGTCTCTGCCAGTTCCCAATACCTCGCTCTAAGGCAGTGGTTCTCCACCTTCTGGCCCTTTAAATACAGTTCCTCATGCTGTGACCCAGCCATAAAATGATCTTCGTGGCTACTTCATCACTGTCATGTTGCTACCGTGATGAATCGTCATGTAAATATCTGATATGCAGGATGGTCTTAGGCGACCCCTGTGAAAGGGTCGTTCGGCCGCCAGAGGGGTCGCGACCCACAGGTTGAGAACCGCTGCAAGGGATTCCGACTTTCAAATGTGTCTGTGGCTGCACAGGGGGCTGCACAGGAGGAGGTGGCAGTGAGGAAGGGAAGATCAGGGCGGGTCTCCATGTCACTGCAGGGTTTCCAGATAGAACCTTGATGGGAGGCGGGAGGTGGGTTAGCTGAGCCCCTCTGACATGGAGCCATCTTCTGGCTCTAGAACTGGGACACGTGCTGATCAGTGCTGATCACCGAGCACCCGGCCATATTAAAAGCCTGGTTACCAGGGGAAACGCGCAGCCTAATTGGAAAGCGCGAAGCGTCGGGCGTCGGACGGCTTTGGCTGGGGGCTCTTCCCGGGCCTTCCGGGGAGCCTTTCCAATCAATAGCCCACCATCGCGAGCTTGGGGAGTCCCCTGAGCTTCGTATTTGACTTGTTAAACTGGAAAAACAGTTAGAGAAACAAACAGAAGAGAAATAAGTTGGTCCCTAGTTGCCAAAACATAAAACCATCAAGTGCGCGAACGCCAGTGCGCGAAGGAAAGGGGAAATGGGCAGCGAGTGCAGTGTGTTTTCACGCACAAAACGGGAGCGTCTCAGGGGCCGTCCTCGTGGGGCCTGTGCTTCTGGCTCGTCTGTCCCGGGGGGTTGGATTCTGTGTGAAGACTGAGTTACTTGGATGTAGATTCCACCCGAAAACCCATAGATGTGTGGTCTCTGTCAGCCCCAGCAGCTCCCAGTGGGGGTGCTGGCCCGCAGTTGCACGTCACAGGCCGGCACAGTTCCTCAGAGAGACTGCCACGCAGGCCAGACTCTGCTCCCCGACCCCTGCCCCAGCGCCTGGCACCAACGCCAGCAGCAGACGCCCATTCGGGGGCACTGGTATTCAGGGGGCTGTGAGCTCCAGAGGACGTTCGCTGAGACCCCGGGAGTGTTCGCACCGGAGCAAGGCCTGGAAGGTCTTCGCTGGGATTGAATTTCCCTTTCCCCCCAAAGGCTCGCCACCCTGGCTTCATCGGAAGTTTGAAAAGGAGCAGAAGAGGCAGTCGCTGTTGAGTGAGAAATAAGGAGCTGGAGAGGTGAAGTCAGATCAAATCTTAGATGCATGGAACTTACTACCGAATTATAATCCCATACTTTTAGGTCAATGTACACCTCAAACAAAGAAAACAATCTGTTTCTAACACGCAGGGAGGAAAAAGGTGTAACATGTACCACCAAGAGGAAGTAATGACCCACGATAGAGACCCACGGAAGAATGAACTGAATGAGGAAGCAGCTGGCCACCAGTCTTTTCAGCCTCAATTCATGACCGTCCCTTTTCTGAGGGTCCTGACGCCCCTACCCTGAGGGTGAGAGCTGGCGCAGGCAGCATCCCCAGACTATCACGTAGGGCTTATTTCATACCCTCCCAGCCGCTCACAGCGTTTCTCCAGGTATCTGTGGACTGGCTGGCAGCATGAATCGAGGGAGGAGCGAATGAATGAGACGAAGGCCAGGACAAGAACTGGTGAAGAAGAGGCTGTTCAGGACCCGGCGTGCGAAGATCATTCCTGGTCGCAGGAGCAGGGACATTTGGCTGACCTTCGGGTACAGGAGCAAGGTCATGCTCACAACTACAATTGATTGTATGCTGGACAGGGGTGGTTCAAGATCTCCAGAATGTTCTGAGGCCCTAAGAACTCCTGAACATTTTGTATGTATTTGAAATAGATGGAAAGATGGAAAGATAAGGAGAAAGAAATCCTAAGGGTGATTAAAACGCTTTCACTTCCAGTTGGAAGAAAATTAGGAGCAACTATCACACGTCTAAGAAGGGAAATGGAAGGAGGGAAGAAGGGAGGGAGGGGGGCTGGGAGGATAGGAGGGAGAGCCCCCACAGAATGAAGACTGTTCAAGAAGAATAGGATGGGGGGGTGGGGGGTGAGGGAGTCAAGGGGGGGACAGGGGGACATCTGTAATACTGTCAACAAGAAAGGTAATTTTTTAAAAAGAAGCAGCAGGATAACGTTTGCTGCCCAAGAACCAGCACCTGAAGCCCCTTCTCCCCTCCCCAAACCTCAACAGCCCAAATGGTATGCGTCTCGTAGGAGGAAGTCACTTACACAAATTTTTTTTAACCTAAACACTGGGTTTCAGAGCCCAATCACCAAAAGACTCTTATTTTCAATATAAAAATACACACGCACCTAGTCACTGCGCAGGCACTGGAGTCGTTAAAATAACAATAATAAGTAGAGCAACGGAGATTCTTGGGGGTTTTCCCTGTGAAGCTTCCAGGTGTTCTCAGGGGAGGTGACGCACGGATGCCATGTAACCGACTCCTCCTCAAACCGACTGGTGTGAGTGTCAGCCCGGGTGGGTGTGAGCCTGTGTGGGTGTGAGCCTGTGTGGGTGTGAGCCTGAGTGGGTGTCAGCCTATGCGGGTGTCAGCCTGGGTGGGTGTGAGTCTGTGCGGGTGTCAGCCTGGGTGCATGTAAGCCCGTGTGGGTGTCAGCCTGTGTGGGTGGGAGCCTGTGCGGGTGTCAGCCTGTGTGAGTGTTAGCCTATGCGAGTGTGAGCCTGAGTGGGTGTAGCCTGGGTGAGTGTGAGCCTGTGTGAGTGTCAGCCTGTGCGAGTGTGAGCCTGAGTGGGTGTCAGCCTGGGTGCGTGTAAGCCCGTGCGGGTGTCAGCCTGGGTGGGTGTCAGCCTGTGCGGGTGTGAGGCTGTGCGGGTGTGAGGCTGGGTGGGTGTGAGCCTGAGTGGGTGTCAGCCTGGGTGAGTGTGAGCCCGTGCGGGTGTGAGCCTGTGCGGGTGTCAGCCTGTGTGAGTGTTAGCCTGTGCGAGTGTGAGCATGGGTGGGTGTGAGCCTGTGTGGGTGGGAGCCTGTGCGGGTGTGAGCCTGTGTGAGTGTCAGCCTGTGCGGGTGTGAGCCTGGGTGGGTGTGAGCCTGTGTGGGTGTGAGGCTGGGTGAGTGTCAGCCTGTGCGGGTGTGAGGCTGTGCGGGTGTGAGGCTGTGCAGGTGTGAGCCTGGGTGAGTGTGAGCCTGGGTGGGTGTGAGCCTGTGCGGGTGTCAGCCTGTGCGGGTGTCAGCCTGTGTGGGTGCTGCAGTGGCAGCTGGACCGCCACAGGAACTAGGTTTGATATTTTAATTGAGGGTGACTCCCAAGGCAAAAAGCCTGTAACAGTGAACTTGAGGGAAAAGGGCAAAATCCAGAAAGAAGAAGAAAATGGTTAATAAGGAGCCGAAGGGCAGAGAGAAGCTGCACCTCGGAATGGGCTGGAGGCAAGGCACACAGAGCGGTGAGGGTCCAAGGTCTCCGCCTCTGAGCGCAGCAGGCAGGAGGGAGGGAGGCTGGAGACCCGGACAGAAGAGCGAGCGGCTTATGGAGCCGCCTCGAAGGGTCGCGCACTTTATCAGAAACTAATGAAACAGGGCCCCTTCCTTGCCCATCGCTCATCAAAAGATCCGGCAAATAAAGAGAAGATCTTGAAAACGGGAAGGGAGAGAGACAGGCAGGGAGGGCTTGGTGCGGGGCGTGGGGGGGGGGCTCCCCATCTGAAGACAGAATCCTACGGGTGAGACTGGGGCAAGAGTTTCCAATTACAGGGGAAGGTGAGAATGGCAGGGAGGATATGAAATATCATATTTGTGTTTGTTCTGCACCGAAAATGAGGCTCTTCCTACCTCAAGGACAATTTTCGCAGAAACGAAATGAACTGTGAGGGGGATGGGGCTCCCTCCACACTGCCCAGCTTAGAGGGGGCTGGTCCGCCCGCCTCTGTGGGGCCCGTCAGCCGCCCGCCGCCTGCTGCAGCCCGGAGGGCCCAGCCATCACCCCGCTGCGCCCTCCACTGCAGCCCAGAGCAGGCACCATGGGGACTGACGACCCATCCACAGCAGGTTCACAAGCACCCACAAAACGGTCTCCTTCTCATTTTTCTTCCCTGCTCCCCCAGCCCACGGCCTTCTGATCCACCTGAAGAAAGCGGGTCTTCGCTGCCCGTTCTGCCGCCCCCGCGGGCCTCATGCTGCCTCTAAGGTGACCGACCTCTGAACTACAGCCTTGAAGTTAGGTGACCCCCTGCGCGCTCCACCCTTCCCACAGTTCTCCTGTGCGATGTTCTCTCAGACCCACGCTCACGCCCTTGGATCACACGGTCCATTTCTCACCTGCCCCGCCCTCCGGCTCCCCTGGGCCTGTCCAAATAGCTCAGGCCTTTTAAAATTCGCCTTTGCTTTTACCGCTTTTATTGAAATGTATGTCACCTACTATATAGTTCACTCACTTCAAGTGTGCAGGCCAGTGGCAATGAGTACATCCATCACACCCTCTGATTGCAGAATGTTGTCATCACCCCTAAAAGGAACCTCCAGTCCGTGAGCAGTCACTCTTCTCCCCCCTCCCCTCCCCCGTCCTCGGGGACCATGGCTCTGAGTCAGTCTCCACGGAGGCCTTGCCTGTGCTGGACATCGCACACGGCTGAAGTCAGAGGATACAGGATCTTACGTGACCGGCTCCTTCACTCAATGCTCCAGGCTCACCGTGGGCTCCTTCTTTTCCGTCGCCATAGACTCTCCCTCCGTGTGAACACGCCGCCTGGTGTCGACCCATCCAGCGGCTGATGGGCGCCTGGGGTGCTGCCACCGTTTGGCTGTTCCGGATAACGCTGCTCTGCGTGTTTGCGCACAGGTCCTGTGTGTGTTCTCATTCCTCTTGAGGTGGAACAGCTGGGTCACACGGGAACTCCGTGTTTAATACTTTCAGGGACTGTCCCACTATTTCCCAAAGCGGCTGCGCCATCGTACGGGCCTAGGAGCGACGCGTGAGGCTCCGACTCCTCCAGCGCCTGTGACTGTCCAGGACTCACTTTTATTTTTTTATTTTTTTTATTTTTTATTATATTTTATTGATTTTTTACAGAGAGGAAGGGAGAGGGATAGAGAGTCAGAAACATCGATGAGAGAGAAACATCAATCAGCTGCTTCCTGCACACCCCCTACTGGGCACATGCCCTTCACCGGAATCAAACCTGGGACCCTTCAGTCCGCCGGCCGACACTCTATCCACTGAGCCAAACCGGTCAGGGCCAGGACTCACTTTTAATAAGAAACACGTTGCATGTGGCCACTTGGTTGATCTCTTACTGCACTCAGCGCCTGCGCCTGTTTCATCTTTACGGCACCCCAGAAGTAATGCCATTTTCTTCTCGTCGCGAGCAGTCATCAGGATTAGCATGTGATGACGGACAGACCAGTGGTAGAGTGGGGACCATCCCCGTCTCTGCCTCCAAAGCCCGCTTCCAAACACCACCCGAGGGAACCCCCCCAGGTGCCGCTCCAGGCATCGCTTCTTCTGAAATGAGAGCCAGCTGGTAGCGGTGTGTGCACCCCCTCGTGTCATTCCTGGCTGTTTCCTGTAAAACATGTCGTTTCCCCAAACAGACAGGGGACACTGCTGGCTGGACTTGCTCCTCCTCCATTTTGCACCGGACAGATAACATGCTTAGTAGAGACTGAATGAGCTGGCAGCCTTTTCTGTGGGTTTGACATGTCTGCTCCCCTTCTCTGGGGTGTGGAGGGCCAGCTTGTTTCCATGACGCTGGTGCTGAGTGAAGCAGGCAGGCCCAGACCATGGCAATGCTACTACTCAAACCCACGTAACCCCACAGACTCCAGAATTTGTGTTTCAGAGAGTGTTACGTGGTGTTTTTAAAAGCAAGACTTTATAAGAGAAAGTCTGTTGGACTTTGGAACCCAAGACACACACACACACACACACACACACACACACACGTGCACAGACATGAGCACTTTTTGCAGGTTTTACATACCAGGCACTTTATATATGTTATCTCTTATCCACCTAACACAACTTCAAAGTTGATTAATTACCCTCATTTTATAATATAAACAGACTCATAATGCTCATTTGACCAAGGTTACACAGCTGGTGACAACTAACTTTGGCCCTTCAGCTGATGTTCTTTTCACTACACTGCACAACTTCTCTTCGATGTGCAAGAAGGCGCCTATAGCCTGGTGATGGGGCTCCATCGTCTTTCCTCTTTTCTTCTTTCAGCACCCATCACGTGGCTACCACAACCGGCCCCACAGAGTCCAGCTCAATGTAATCTAGTGCCCTGCTCCTATCACCACACCCTCTACCCAAACGTCCTGATTGAACCCTGGACATTCACACAGAAGCATTCTGGGATAAGAAGCGTGTGCAGTTTGGATTCACGGGCCTGGGCCTCTAGGTTTTGAAATAATGTGCTGGGACTGATGGTTTTCAAATACACTCTTAAAAATATGCTCGGCCTCAATGGGTTCCAAAGTGTTACCAATAAACCCTGCGTGTGGGGAGTGGGGGGGGGATAAGAGGTTCCACAAGGTAAAATGAGGTCAGCTTGATCATGTCCTCATCAGTTACATCTCCCGGACAAACGTGAGTGAGCATCATCAAAAGAACATTTAAGCCAGCACCGGTTTGGCTCAGTGGATAGAGCGTCGGCCTGCGGACTCAGGGGTCCCGGGTTCGATTCCGGTCAGGGGCATGTACCTTGGTTGCGGGCACATCCCCAGTAAGACATGTGCAGGAGGCAGCTGATCGATGTTTCTCTCTCATCGATGTTTCTGACTCTCTATCCCTCTCCCTTCCTCTCTGTAAAAAATCAATAAAATATATATATAAAAAAAAGAACATTCAACTGAATCTAGATAATCCAGTGTGACATCAGTCACTGAATTTCCTTGGGCCTCTGTTTCTTCTACTATTAAGAAAAAAACTAAACTATTGGATTGAGCTACATGATCCCTATATCTCCTTAAATGTGAAGTGATAGGGCTCTTTAATAATGAGGGAGGGCCTCTCTGCGAGGAAGAGGTTGGAAACAGGGTAGTGTACCTGGACCTGCAGATGTGCTTCAGAGGGACACCGACCTCCTGGAGGGAACGGGGAAAACCTTGTGAGTTCATGTAGGAACAGAGGATTCACGGCTTCCTTGGATCCTCAATAAACTCAGTCACCTCCCAACATCACCAACTACTCGCTCTAGATTGGAACTGAAACATGGTTGTGAAGAATTGTTTCCCACAGAGGACTGACCGGATGCAGATTGAGGGCACGCCAAGGCCTTCTCCTTACCTGCTACAAACACTACAACACAAAATGTTTAGATTAAAAAAATGCAGATTTCGCTGAGCTCTCTACACGTTCCTCCCCTAAGGTAGTGAGTCGGGTAGACCAGTTTTCTCAGTGTGCGACGGGGCTCACCAGCATTAACATGGCCTTAAGTGCCAGTTTCAGACAAACATGTTCACCATTACACGCCACGCTTGCTGGGTGGTTTTCCAGGGCTGGGGTCCTGGAAATCTACGGGGGGTTTCACCCACATTGAGATGGTCGCTCTTCACTGGAGGACCAACGTTAGAGTCACACACCACCTGCACTCCTTTCCTGTAAATGCTATCATTGTCTCTTGGATGTGTCGATCTCTATAGATAAGTGATAGGATAAATCTGAGAGCTAATTAAACATTCAGATTCAGAGGAAGTGTGAGGGGAGAGGCCAGCGCTCTACGTAACACCCACGCTGTGGGGACAGTGGCTGACTGGCTTGTTTTCAACATGAGGAGCTGGTGGCTTGGAGCCTATTCTTCTGAGACGTCTCTTGTTATTGTCCAGACAACCAACTCCTCTAGCTGTGGACGTGGAGTTTAGAATTCCAATCAGCCAGACCTTTTGTTGACGACCAAGGACATGTGGAATTAAGCAAGCCAAGGGTAATCAATGCCAATGCTCCGGGCTAGGAGACCACCCGGGAGGCTCTGGAGAGAGATTTCCTCCTCATATAAGACGGTGCAATTGGCTTTGTGTGTGAGGGCTCGCCTCTCCCTCACCCTGACGGGTTTATTGCTTTGTGGCCTCTGCCAGCGGCAAGGTGCCTGACTACACAGCTCAGGGTCCAGTTCAGTTTGGGAAATCTTAGATTCATTAAAAAGTAACGGGATTTGTTTCCATTGGCAGGAACCATGCCTCTTCCTCCTTCAAAAGGAAAGGCGCCTCTCTCTACCTGTGAGGTTTATGAAATTGCACAGACACGGCGCAGGCAGAGGACAGACATCTGGGAGGCTGACAACATTCCAGTTACACTTGGCCTTGCCGGATTTTTCTGTGATTGGATGCCCGATGTACAACTGCGCCAGGGGTGCAAGGCCTTCGCTTGTAAAAAGGTCCATTTTAACTGACGCTGGAGGTGGGTGTAGTAATTACAGAGAAAGAGCCGGGCTCTCCCTTGGATGGTGGCTGCTCTGTGCACAGGGCCTGCCTCGGAGGCAGTGCCCGCGCTCCCATTAGCTTGTCCTCGTCTAATTAGGAAACATACACAGTCAAGTTTCTCCGCAATGAAGAGCCAGCTAATTGGGCTGTGCGGACGCTCCTCCAGAACTCACTTGGGCTGGGAAACACCTTTCCCTGTATTTGTCACCAACAGAGGATGAGGGGGGTGCTGAGAAGAAGAAAGATGTGATGCCAGTTACAAATAACTGGGGATAGAGTAGGAATGGGGTGTCCAAGGAAGGGAGACCTTATGCTCTGCCCTCTCAAGTGCTGTCTGTACCCCTCAGCCCCCAGGCATCCCCGCCTTGGACCCTGGGAGCTAAGCCACGCTACGGGAACTGGGCCCTATCACAGCGCCGCAGGGGGATCTGTCAGCATTGCACCATGGGAAAGGCATTTTCTGCTACTTGCCTACCTGCCCGCCTCCTTTATTGTTTAAAAAAATGAGGGTGGACAAGGGCTATGGAAAGGCTCAACCACACCGTTACTAGATTCTCTTCCCTCAGGGCAAAGTCGCCCCTTTCCTGCTCACTCCCGGACAGAAAGGTCTTACTGAGGATTCTAAAGACAGCTGCGCCTTGTTTAATGACCCACACTGTGGGACTGACCAACCCACCAACGCATCAGAGCAGAGCAACTCTCCCCGGAACCAGGTCTGCAGAGATCATCATAGTATTTGCAGGGGAAGCTATCAGAACAACTCCAACAGTCAAGGTCTTCACAGGAAGAGTGACAAGGAGGATGAGGGAAGAAAGGAGGGAGGTCACTTTCCTGTTTCACCGCTCAGACCAGGAGCTTGACATCCTGTGGCAAAGAAACTGGTTACCGTATTCCTCTGGTCTCACTTACTGAACACTGTGACACAGAACGAATTACTTGAAGAGTTCATTCACTATGTCACTTTACATATGCTTCCTACAAGACTCCTTTTTTATCTAAGAAGCCAACGATGAGTACAGAACAGACAATTGGTTAGGACTGATACAAATGTGAGTTTCCCTCTGGTGAAAAGAGCGCTGGTCTTGGAGTGGGAAGGGCACCCTTCCTCTTGCTACACCACGTGGGGGACCACTCTTTCTCTTCCCTCACCTCCAACACAGTTGGGACCACAATGCTGGTTGAGAAGACCAGACGAAGGAATGGAGGTGGCATTGTTCGGTAAAGTGTAGAAGGTAACTTCTCATTGCCTCAGTCTGAAGAAGGAAAGTTAGAAAAGAAGAAAATCATAGCAGGACGAGGGGGAATTGTAGCAGGGCTACTTAAGGCTTAATCTGTCACAGATTAAAATACAGACTCAAATGTGTCAGGATGCTTTGAAAGTAAACATGTTGCCTGAAAATGGAGATTAACATTATCATCCTAACTTCCTCTTTCTACTCTTTCAGAGAATGGCCATGAGAACCTGTGACTTCTAAGAGTTCAAAGAAGAAAAGGGAGAGAAGGTTTATTCATTGTCCGCTACCCAACCCCAATCCTACTCCTCGTAAACCTGCAGGGAAGTGGGCTGTGTGAGTTGGGTCTGTCCCTTAATCTATTCATTATCCATTTAAAATTTTTTCTTAAGTTTCTACAACAGGCTTAATTTTTCTAGATCAAACACAGAAAGAACTTATTCTGTTCTAGAGTCTCCCTTTTGCTAAGATGAGCTTCTAGGAAACCCAGGATACAGCTCTGAGAGGACAAGAGAATGATGCCAATATCCAGAAAAAGCACAGCTCTAGGGTGATCATGGTAGGCCACTCTGCCATGAGCACCAACACTCCTAACAGAGAAACCACAAGGTATAAAAAAGATAAACCATAAGTGAAGGCCAGTTTTTAGGTTAAACAGATTTAAAAACCAGAGAGTGACACTTCTATAGGAAATGAAGGAAATCGGAGGGGGGGGGGGGCGGGGAGGAGGCAGGAGGAGTCCTTACTCTTTAAAATCTAAAGATTTCTCTTGATATTGTTTCCCAAATTGTAAAAATTAAAAAAAATCAATTTCTGAGAAATAAAAGGACATCAACAAATCTATAACAAGTTACTATAAAGCCGGAAGAAGTGGGTATTTAAGCTAAATGGACAGATCTAAGCATTTCGAGATGGCCACAAGAAGTGAAGCAAAAAAATTAAAGCTGTGGTTATAGTTTGTTGATCCTATTCAACTCAAACCCCAGGAGGGATTTAAAAGTAAAAACATAAACTTCTAGTTTCATGAATTCTAAAAGCAAAACAAAACAAGGCATCCAGTTCTGATTCCCTTCTTAACGTGACAATTGATTCAGGCTAGTTAATGATTTTACTACTAGAGGCCTGATGCATGGATTCATGCATCGGTGGGGTTGCTTGGCCTGGCCTGCAGGGATCGGGCTGAAACCAGCTCTCCAACATCTCCCAGGGAGTCCCAGATTGCGAGAGGGCACAGGCTAGGCTGAGGGACTCCATCAGTGCATGCACCAGGCCTCTAGTATGTATATAAGATCTTTGGTTAATCTCTTCCCACCCTCTCCCTCCCCCACTTCCCTCTGAGATTCATCAGTCTGTTCTATGTTTCCATACCTGTGGTTTCTGCTCCCGCATTGAGCATCTGCCCCCTGGTGGTCAATGCGCATCGTAGCTACTAGTAGGACAGTGGAACGGTCAGCCAGTCACTTAAGCTTTTATATATATAGAATCTGCAAGCTTCTATATATAGGGCACATCTAAAATACTGTGAAACAGACAACCGGCTGTTTTGCCTGCATAATTCCAAGTATCTAGGTACTGATGCCTTCTCTTTGATATCTCTTTACTACATAACTTTTTAAATTATATATTTGGTGCAGACCGAAGGGTTAGCCTCTTGCACCCCCCCAAAAATTTCTTTTTGTAGGCTTTACCATAGGATGAAAAGCTGGGAAAGATCAACAGTTTCCAGGGATTTGCCCTGACTCCGAATAGGCAAGTTTTTATAACACAATGAAGGAATTTTCAATGAATGGGGCATGCTAGTTGATCTGGATACAAAATGGTGAAATGGTCTGTCTGAGCTCACACTCAAGTTGGGTCTTCAATGCAATGCCATGGCCCACAGAGAGCTGGGTTTTCTGCCCACTTTTTGATAATTTGCCACAATCAGGTGCAACTCATGAACCACGTGTCATGGATGTAACACTAGTTACAAAAAAGATCAGAGAATCGAATGCCTTGTTTGGTTCTGATTTTTACCATCTTATGCCCACCCACCATGTTTTTTAGAAATATCTGTGTAGTTTTTTTTCCTTTTTTGTTGTGGTGGTGGCAGTAAAATAGAGATGAGATAAAATTTACCATTTTAATCACTTCTTAGTATACAGCTCAGTGGTGTTAAGTACATTCAGGTTGTTGGTAACTATCACCACCATTGCTCTTCAGATCATGTTCATCTCCCCAAATTGAAACTCTGCACACCTTGAACAATAACTCCCCATTCCTTCCTCGCCCCCAGCCCCAGGAACCACAGATCTGCTGTCTCTCTGTAAACCCGACGACTCCAGGTACCTCATATACCTGGAACCAGACCATTTTCCTCCTTTTGACCCCATTATGCTTTGACATGACAAGAGAATCTAAAAAATAGAAACAGCTAGCCCTTGAGCAAAATAAATAGAACTAAAACGACAAGTCTGCTGGTACTGCCCATTGGCCGGGTTCTGAGTGAAATGCTCTCTCTTTGATATTGCTCATTACCACATAAAGAGGAGTTTTAAATAATATATTTGTTGCTGATCAAAGGATTAGGCTCTCCAACTCCCCAAAAAAATCCTTTCAGAGGGTTTCATTGTAAGGAGAAACCTGGGGACAGTCTTGGTCCCCACTTGGGTAAATGAGGAGCAATCCTACATAATAAAAGGGTCATATGCAAATTGACCCTAACGGCAGAATGACCAGAATGAGTGCTGGACCAGTCACTATGAGGTGCACTGACCACCTCTTGGTCCCTTTCCCCAGCCGGCAGGCTCCGAGTGCCTGAGGGCCACCCTCAGCAGGAACAGCCGACTTCTTGGTCCCTCCCCCCGCCGTCAGGCACCAATCACCCAGTGGCCAACGGAAACCAGGGGTGGGTGGCGGTAGGGTCGGGGCTGGCTGTGGGCAGCTGGGGAAGATGGCCCTGATCGCAAGCCAGGCCTAGGGACCGTACCCGTGCACGAATTTCATGTGCCAGGCCTCTAGTGGTATTATAATACTATTTAACCTATCAAAAATCTTCAGAAGCAAAACATTAAAATCAAAGGCTGACAAGTTCCTCTCTTAACTTACCAGCCCCTGCCCAGAGCCTTGGTTTTGTTTGGGGATAGCAACCGTCAGAGGAGAAATACGTAGACGCAGGCTTCCTGCTTGCAGCAGGAGCGGCCACACGCTTGGTACAATGGACAGGCGCTCTTTCTTTTGGAACATTAAGATTTCCATTATCTGCAGAGCAGCCTCACAGGGACAGATCGCGGATTGAATCTCAGAATCCCGTGTCCGCCTCTCGCGGCCAGATGGTCCTCACACAGTGGAAGCTCCCAGCGATCCTTCATGATCGCTTCTTATCACAACCATCACTAACGTTGTTGTTAGGAACACGTGGAAGTCATTTCCACACCCACGTCCACGGTCCTGAAGACTCGCTCCCCTCCCCCAGGGCCCACTGAGCTGATCGGGCTTGTGAAGCCTCTAGCCTAGAACCTGGCAGTGCCCTCTGCGCCCAGCCTGCCTCCTGCGCCCAGTGTTTGGACGGAACAGACCAGGGACCCTCCCTCCAGCCCCGAACCCAACTCCAGCACCTCATCTCATCTCCCCCTTCAGCACCCCCTCCCCCTCCAGCACCCCCTCCCCCTCCAGCACCCCCTCCCCCTCCAGCACCCCCTCCCCCTCCAGCACCCCCTCTCCCTTCAGCACCCACTCCCCCTTCAGCACCTCCTCCCCCTTCAGCACCCCCTCCCCCTGCAGCACCCCCTCCCCCTGCAGCACCCCTCCCCCTGCAGCACCTCTTCCCTCTTCAGCACCCCCTCCCCCTTCAGCACCCCCTCCCCCTTCAGCACCTCCTCCCCCTTCAGCACCTCCTCCCCCTTCAGCACCCCCTCCCCCTTCAGCACCTCCTCCGAGACCAGCCGACCAGGGTTCCCCTTCCCTCCTTGTCGCCAACGCCCATGAGCTCAATTCCCGAGGTGGAGGCTGCGGCACCGCCACCCGCCCCGCGGCCCCACACCCACCTCGCTCTGGGCGTCTGTTTCCACGAGGACGGGCCTGGGGGGCGGGGGCCCCTCTTCCGCGAGCTGATGGAGAAGAAGCCGAGGCGCTGAGCGTCTTAAAGGTGCAAACCCAGCACGGCCCCTTCCCTCCGGGACGAGCAGGCTCCCAGGGGAGCGGGTGACACTCAGGACCGTGGAGGCCAGGGCCCCGGAGAGGACCGGACCCAGGCCCAGGCAGACCTGCAGGCCCTGGTGCTGCCCCCCACCCCCCTCCCCGTGACCCAGCAGAACCACTTCCGGGTGAGGAGGTGAGGCTCCTGGGGAAGATGGGCCACACCTGCCCCCTCCGCAGGCCGCCCCCAGGCGGGAGGAGCCCATGTCTCTCCCAGAGGCTCCCCCTCCCGCGCCACCAGGAGCCTGGGGAGCCCAGAGGCCTGAGGGCCCTGCACCCCCTGGGGCCTGGCTTCTGCAGAGCCTCTCCCCAAACCACGAGGCGTCCTTCAGGCACCTGCAGGCTCTCCATGCACCGGGCCAAATGGCACAATAAAGCTTTTTGCAGGAAAAGAAAAAAAGACTCTAGAAGTTGCTTTCTCGCTGGGTAACTTTACGGAAAGGACACAGACCCCGTGTCCCTAGCAGCGTGTTGATAGCGGCTCTGAACACAATTGGAAGAGCAACATGCTTGTTTCTTCAGTATTATTTTTGACCGGATACTTCTCCCGCCTGGGTTTGTTTGTTTGTAACCAGAGCATGTTCTTGATGATTCTTTTTCTTTCACGTCGATCTTGGGTTTTGCTCACAGAGTGGTTCCGGCGGATAAGCTTTGTGGGGTTTTCTTCAGGGGTGGGGCAGGCAAGGGTTTCTAAACATTGAAACACGACATCAGGCCATTAGAGCTTTAACGTTAGGGACACGCTTAAGGCCGGTCTTACGGTTAGCACAGCGGAGAGGGCCCGGCACCGCACCCAAAGGATGCGCAAGGAGAGAGGGACATCGAGGAGATGGAGCCCCGAGGGGCTTGGCTGCATCCCGGTTCTCATGCGCGGCCCTGGTCAGACGGGACAGAGGAGCACAGCGAAGGGCCCTCTGCCGGGTGGGCTGGGCCCCGCACGCGCTACACGGCGGACAGGGTGCCTCCGGGGCCAGCCGGGTGCTGCGAGGCGCTGACGTGTGAAACAGCCCAAAATATCTCCTGCAGTGTTTATCTTATTAAAACTGTCCCCTTAACATAGCCATTGCCCGGCTTTCAGGTGAACAGCCTGCCAGGCAAACACTGCAGATGACAAGATCTAAAGCGTGGGAAAGGCGAAGGAAGTCCCATTAACTGGGGAAGGTAGAAAACTGGGCGATACAGTGATCGATCAATCGATTGATTGATTGGATTGTTCCTTTGAGATTTGAATAGGCCCTGATTTTCAAAACTATGCGCATCTTTTGTTTGGTTTGGTTTGTTTTTTAAAGCACCTGTTGGTACTGATTCTGTGACTCCTGAAAGGCAAAAAACAAACAGATGTGGAGGGAGAGGTTCACGGCGGAATTCTACCTGAGTCCTGTTTCTGGGACAAGCAATCTGTACAACGTGATTAACTAATCACTTTGTATGTGTGAGGCGGTCTCGTCACAAGCAAGGAGCCTCAACGGAACAGAGTGTTCCCTGGCCCGCAACGTCATGGGTCTGTGACTTGTCACGGCGAGAACTCACCTGGGAGAAAATCTCACTTTCCCTCGTTATTTTACAGGAAAAAGTGAGGTGTCTGTGTAATTTCCAGATAAAAGAATAAGTTGAGATTTAGTTATTATCCTTAAGAATGATCAGCCGCAAAAATTCCGATAAAGTAGGTATCGCCATTGCATGAATATTTTTCTTCTGTGCTGTTGACTTAAACAGCCACACTTTGCATGTTATTTATTCAACAGCTACTACAGCCCTTAATGACAACTGCTATCATTTATTGAGGACTCACTGCATGCTGGGCACAGTTCTAAATATTATCCACGTAGCCCATTTAACCTCAAAATAAGGCTTCCTGGGAATTTTCATTCATAGTTTGCGCCTAAAGAAACAAGGGTCAGGTCTCACTGAAAGTTAAGATGAAGAGCTACAATGGTAACTCAGTCATCACACCTCCTCGCAGTTGCTTGTTCGAAATATGGAACATGAATGTCCACATGGAACAGTAAGTGCCAGTGAGGAATAGAGGTGCTTGCACCTCTTCCTTCGAGTATCAGCTTCCTTGCCAGTGAATGTGTTTCTCTGCTAAATAAGCCCATCTCAGTGGGGGCGGGTGTCTGACCACATCTGGTTTACTTCTGCATTCACCGTCCCCGTCGCTCTGACACGGGAGAGCATAACCAGCATTCACATGGCACAGCCAGAGGACACTTGGGCCAGGACCCGGCGAGGTGAGGGCCTCCATCGAAGGACTCGGCGTCTGTTTGTTCAGACGGGGGTGAGCCAAGTGGATTCCTGTCCGCAGCACGGCCCCTGGGAAGACCTGCCTTCTCAGAAAGTGAGACGTTACAGACTCGACACTGACAGCGACACAGAAAAGGAATCTGCTTCCCAGAGGCTCATACAGAAAGGTGGTGGTCGGGCCAGACCTCCAGGAATCCCAACCCCGTTCTGTGCCCCCATATGCCTCCATTCAACGCCAGGAAAAGGGCACGTTCCCGTGTGACAGGGAGTCTCAGGTTGGCTGATGTGAATCAGGTGACTGCCTCCCAAAGACGGCCTCAGAGGGAAAGAAAACAACAGAATCTGCCTTCCCGTGTGGCGGGGCCTCCAGGGTGACTAGAGGGGGTCCCGCGGGAGCCCCGATGGGAATGCTGTCCTTTAGTGGCGCAGGGGAAGGGCGTGGCAGCTGGCGGTGGCCCGTGACATCCACGCACGCCCAGGCGGGACCCAACACCAGGCTTCTCTCTTCTTGCACGGGGATTTTTTTTAAAAGATTGTTTTTATTTGTTTAACAGTCACAATCCTGTTCTTTCAAAGAAGAAGGGAGAGGGAGAGAAAGAAACATCAACGATGAGAGAGAATCATTGATCGGCTGCCTCCTGCACCCCCCCTAGTGGGGATTGAGCTCGCAACCCGGGGCCTGTGCTCTGGACTGGAATCGAACCAGGGACCCTTCAGTCTGCAGGCCGGTACTCTATCCACTGAGCCACACCAGCTAGGCCTGTGGGGGATTTTTAACTGCGATCTGGGTGTCTGGCTTATTCAATTTCACATTCCATCTCAGCAGCTAAAGGCCACATCCTGTCAAATTGCCACCAAGGAGTACCAGGGGCTGCCCACCCCCCGCTCCCCAACGAAGCCGGATGGTCCGGAGACCTTGTGATCTGAGGGTTCAGTGGCCACAATGCTACCAACGGGGCTGTCCGTGCGCTGACATTAGCGGGGCGGCCGCCCCCCTTAGGGCACCTCCATTTCCCCCTCCAGCAGCCGGATGCTGAACTTTTCCCGCTCAGCGCCCAGCTCCCAGCGCCCGGCTCCAGTTGAAAGTATCCCCGCGTTGATTTCACCCTGGAAGATGGCAACAGAGGGCTGGGTTTTCTTTCCCATTGTTTTCTCCCCGACGGTGTTACTGCCATTACCTTCCGTGTTGCTAGTGGTGTGGAGGCTGCTGGTCTCATTTCAGCTATTGAATGGAAAAGGCGGTTAGAAGGGTTTTTAATATGCTCTTTCCCCCAAGCTCCTCATGATTGGCACAAAACCCAAAACAAAAACAAAAAAGCATCATCGACATCGCAAAATGCAGTTCCCTGGCAGGTATTAATGAGATAGAAAGGACTTTGGGGTAGTTTTACAATTGACGTCAAGTCAGTACGTTCGTATCTTGCACTTGGCAAGATGTGGACCCTGCTTTGCACGTGCCATTTCACTAAAAATCTATTTTAAATGGTAAAAGAAGTCGTCATCATCTTTGATCTGAAGGTCCTGAAGTGTAATCATCGTTGTATTGCCCGGTGCCAAGTGAGTCTTCACTCTACATCCCATAGTCTCAACGTGGAGCCCCCTGCAGACTGCGGGGAAATTAAGTCCCTCACCACAAGAAAACGGGGCCTTGCCCTGCGGTCTGCTTGCCAACGGGATCCCCGCAGCTTCACTGACCACCCACATAGGCTGGGCCTCTCCAAAATGGCCAAGACCTGAAGCTTGAAGAGTAGCATTTGTGAGTGGTGTCATTCCAAAGCATTAGAACATCTAAAAAACGAACATTTCAGGACTTAATTTGTTCAAATGAATATTATTTCCTTCGGAACAGTTATATTGGGAGGCAAAGCCCCAGTAATTCCATTGCTTACATTACTGTGAGAACTGTCTTTAGTCCATTTGAGAACTAATAAGAAAACTAGCTTCAATATGTTTAGTCATATATATATATATATATATATATATATATATATATATATATATATATATATATATATATAATTTACTCTAAATAGCATAATGCAGCTTCATCACTCACTTATTCCCAGACCTGGCATTAATTTTTGTGTGTGTGTGGGGGGGGGGATGTTCCAAAGATTAAACATCAAAGGACAACGATTTTTGCCGTCAGAGACCTGTAAAGGAATGTGCTAACAGGTTTTTAGGGATTTCCGGAAGGTGGTTTTCAAGCCGCGTCAGCACCATTTAGAAATGTGCACAATCCCTCGAGGTGAGTGACCTCGGGGACACCGCTCACCTTTCTCCGCGTCTCTGCGGCCTGGGCCTGCCCCGTCGATGGCGATGGCTGGCCGGGGACCTCGGGCAGGCTGCTAATTTCGTTTCCTCGCCTGAACAACGATGCAGAGGACCAGGGGCCCACAGGGCGTCTCCCCAGCTCTCTCGTGCCAGGACAAGGACACAGCACTCCCTAGACTTTGACTAAAAGGTTTGGCTCAGGGGATAGAGCGTCTGCCTGCAGACTGAGGGGTCCCAGGTTCGATTCCCATCAGGGGTGCATGCCTGGGGTTGTGGGCTTGATCCCCAGTAGGGGGCGTTCAGGGGGCAGCCTATCAATGATTCTCTCTCATCATTGATGTTTCTATCTCTCTCTCCCTCTCCCTTCCTCTCTGAAATCAATAAAAACATTTTTTTGAAAAAGAAAAAAGTCACTGTAGGCCACCATACTGTCAATGTATTGTCATGTCAATCATTGAGGATGTTCCTTCCATAGTCTCTTCTCACACTTACATGGTTACATTTAGTCCCATTTGAGGGCAAGAGCAAAGTTTTTATTCATTTGAATGTGGGGCACTGCAGACCTTTGCAATGTTTTATTGCAGATCAGAGGATGTATCTACTTGCGGGGGGGGGGGGGGGAGGGCAGAAGGAGAATGTGCAAAAAAGAAATGATTTGGTTTTGTGTTATTTTGTAAGCCATTCTTTTTTTCTCTCCTACAGAAGACATACTTTCAAGTCAGATACCCTTGTCATATGAGCTTGTCATGTTTTTAAAATTCTGCCAACACACCTGGTTCTTAGTATGACATCAGTCTTCATCTGATTTCAGCACTGACCTGACCGACTAGACCAGTGATGGCGAACCTTTTGAGCTCGGCGTGTCAGCATTTTGAAAAACCCTAACTTAACTCTGGTGCCGTGGCACATATAGAATTTTTTTGATCTTTGCAACCATAGTCAAACAAAGACTTACATTTTTGATATTTATTTTATATATTTAAATGCCATTTAACAAAGAAAAGTCAACCAAAAAAATGAGTTCGCGTGTCATAGGTTCGCCATCGCTGGGCTATACTCTTTAAAGTGCGGCCCTTCCCTCTGCAGAAGTTGCTCGCCTTAGAGGTGAAATGCTGGTTAAAGCATCCTTCCTGCAAGGCTGCCAGCGGCAGTTACTCACAGGGCAGGCCTGGCTCTATTTAGGTGGGTTTCTTTCTTCCTTCCTTTCTTTTTTTAGTATCCTGGGCTTAGAGGCCGGTCTTTTTCATCAGAAATGTCAGCAAAGTCTTTGAATTAATGAACTGTGAAGTGCTCAAAAACCACACCATTTCAGAAAGTATCCTGCGAGGATACAACACTAATGGGAGGTGACCCCTGAGTTGGAGCCAAACATCCCACTCTAACTAAAGAGAATTAAGATAACCACTGGCTCCGGCACCACCTCTTTGAACAAAGACCGAGGCGGAAAGCAGAAGTGATGAGGGGTGGGGGAGGTCGGCGCTGGAGCAGCGATCTGGGGAAGCGTGTTTATGTTACAGTCTCTTTAGCTCTGTGGAGCACTTCCGCCAAATAATGGAATTACACAAACCCCCCTATAAAACATGCCAGGTGGAGAGAAGCACAGAGAATGGGGCAGGGGAGGTATGATCAGAAGGCTGATTAAATAAACCTAAATTGTAAGTCCTTGGCTGCACCTAATGTAGGTTTTGTTTTCTTTAATTTAGCTATTTAAAAAAAAAAAACAACAACAACAACAAAAAACAAGGGCAGTGTAACTCCTTCAATCTTTTTGCAATTCTGCATGGTTGAGCATTTGAAATGAGTTTGTGTATCACCCCCAGGCGCTGATTCAGACTTGATTGGGGCAAAGCAGATTGCCTGGGCTTATTTTTATCCACGTCATTGGGGACTGTTATGTCGCCAAAGGAACCAAAAATGCGCTGCTCGGTGGCCAAATTATCACCTCTCCTTTGACCAGACAGGGCAGCGAGCCCCCTCAACAAGTTGCCGACCTCCGTGTTACAGCAATGTCAGGTCAACTTGAGAAAGTGGAGAGCGAGCCCTCAACACAAATAAAAAGAAACAACCAACAATCCTTATAATTATCATCATCTGCTGCTTTTCCCTCTTTTGGCAAAGAAACACTCCATCCATTTGCAGAAATCGCCCGCGGAAACGTTACATCAAAACTAATCACAACGATTAAAATCAGCTTTTCAGTGCAAGAGGAGGGGAAAACGCAAGTTGGAGGCTGGAATACGACTGTTTTTTCCACCAAAAAAATAATAATAATAATCGGGGGGAAATTTCCTACATGTATATTTATCTATACGTTTGTGTAGACCTTTATTTTTTGAAGGAGATCAATTGTCTGCCCTGTGACCAGTTAATCTGATTTAAGTTTTATTTTGGAGATTGATGTAGACTGGAGGTAGAGGCATGAGCTAATTGTATCCTGATCCTTGCCTTGAGGGGTTTAAAAGCCCCGGAGCAACTCTTCTCTGTATTTTGTTCTGTCTACCTTCGCCAAGCTCCTGCATTTCTCTCTGGTGTGGCGAGCCGAGCACATCGCTGGGAGAGAAATCGGAAAAGGGGGGAGAGGAACAGGAACAGGGGACTTGGAGAGAGACTTTGTGCTTCAATGTTTCAGGTAAGATCTGACGGTTCGGGCTTGTTATTATTTGCTAAGGAGGGTACGGCTGGGACTTGGGGCGCAACTCGCTTTTACGCATGTGCCAGGCATGGGCGAGAGCGCGGCTCGCTCCACACGCCCGGCGCGGCGGCTCGGGACCCGCTCGGACGGCGCGGCGGCTCGGGCTGCCCTCGGCCTCGGCTCTCCTCCCGGTTCTGCTCCGCGGGGGGAGCGGGCGCGGCGGCCCGGCTGGAGCGGGGCCCGGGCCGGGGCTGGGGGCGGGCGCGCGGGGGCCGGGCTTGCGGAGCTCGGGGCCGGGGAACTCGGAGCGGAGCCGCGCGGCTGCCGGAGCCCGTGCCAGCGCCGCCCGCCCCCCGTGCGCCAGCCCCGGCGCCCGCCGAGCCGCGTCCCCCGCGCCCCCTCTTCGCCCGGCCGCGCGCGCCCCTTTCTTCCCCGCGCGGAGCTCGGCGCCCGCGATCGGCCCGCCGGGAGCCTCCAGCGCCGCGGCCCGCGGCCCCGTCCTGGGCCCGGCTCCGCGGCCCCCGGGAGGGGACGCCGCCCCCCGCGCGCGAGCAGCCTCGGCGGCGCCCGGACCCCGGGGAGGACGCCATGGTGGCCGCCGAGCGCCCTGGGCCGCGGGGGTTCCCTGGCGCCCGGGCCGGACGCGCGCTCCCCTTTGTGCGCGGCGGCCGCTGGCCATCGCTGTCCGCGTCCGTCTCGGGCCGGGCGGATCCGGATTCCCCGCCTCCGCCCAGCCGGCGCCTTTAAAGCCCCCACCCCCCTTCCCCAGCCCCCCCCTTTCCCCAGCTGCCCCCTTCAGAGGCAAACGTTCCATTTATTTTTGAAAAGCTCTCCTGCCTCTCCTCCCGCCTCCTCCCCAGATAAAGGGCCCGGCACGTGCTCCGAATCCGCGTCTCCCCGGGAGGCGGGGGCGCGGGGACCCGGGGGTGGGGGGGAGCTGGCGGCGCCACCGGGGATGCTGGGGCTCGGCCGCGATCGCCCCGCGCGCGGTGCCCGCAGCGCCCAGGCCGAAGCCCGCATCCTCCCCTCCGCTCCGCTCCCGGCGGCCGAGGTCCCGTAAAGGGGCAGTTGCCGGCCCCGCCGTCTGAGCCGGCGATGGGCGCGCTGGGGGCGCCGAGGCGAGCGGGAGGGGGGCCGTGTGGCTCCTTCCGGACCCTCCGCCGCCCCGCGCCGCCCTCTTTCTAGAAACGTGGCGTGCGCTTCCTCTCGCGTCCCCAAGAGGGACCCGGCTGCAAGAGGCCGAGTCCGCGGGGCGGGGGGCGTTCTGGCGAACCCGCCTTCCGAGCGCGGCCGGCCCCCCAAAGCCCCCGGGAAGAGGAGGCCGGACGCGCGGTGCGGGGCCCCTCACCTGGGCGCGCGCTCCCCGCGGCCGCCCGGCCCGCACCTCCCCGCGCGGGCTTTGTCCGCCTTTGTGCTCCCCGCTCGCTCTGTCCTGGACACGGTTTCGGGTCTCCCCGCGTTCTCGCCGCGACTGCGCTTCGGGAGCCGGCTGGACGGCAGCCAACTAACTTAGCGAAGTTGGAGACGGGCTGTCGGCTTCGTGCGTGGAGGACAGCCACGCGGGACTGTCCCGGACGCCCGTGGCCCCGGCCCGGAGGGCGCTGCAGTGGGCAGGAGCGATTTGGTACAAATGCTACATTATCTCTTGGATCCTAGAACTGGCTGCTTGCAGGCAAATCCGTGATTGTGTGTGTGTGCGCGCGTCTGTGTGCTCGCGCGTGTGCGTGTGTGTGTGTGTGTGTGTGTGTGTGCGTGTGGAACTGGGAGAGACACAGCAGTGGAACATACTCATTCTTTAAGGAACGTTTGCCTTCTGTTTTCAATCAGCTAAGCTGGCAGCTAGAGATACAAGTTTATTTGCGAATCCCCTCCGGGCACCGAGCATGCTTGGGTTGTTTCGGCAAATTAAAAAGGAGCAACATGCTTTTACCTTCTCAGCGGTAGACTCCTTAAGAGACCTCCTGTTTGGTGGGGATGTGTGTGTGTTTTAGAGGAACATTTTCTGTGTGTATCTCAACTCTGGTTTTAATGTGGAAACGGAGAAAATAAAGGATTTTTCAAGGCTGAGGCTGATGCCACGGAATGACTCATTCAGTCTGAGTTCCCATCAAGGACTTCAGCAGCACAGAAGGGGATCTGTGGGAACCAGTGGCTGACCTCGTTGGTGCATTTGAAATGGTAGCGGATTCATGCGTCTCCTGGCCCGTGGGCAGTGTGCTGCTCTGTGCCTGGGGTGTGTGTGTGTGTGTGTGTGTGTGTGGCATTTGGCTGACGGGAGGCCTGGTGCTGGGGAGACTGCCGCCCACTGCCCGGTCTCCCCCGGGGGGCGGTCCTGCTGTGGGGCATGGAAGGCGAGGTTAGCAGCTGCGAGGGTGACAGTGGGCTGCAGAAGTGACCACTGGATTGCAAAACTTTGCATCATGGAGAAAACTCCCTTGGTTTAGGCCTCACCTTTATAAAAAGAGAGCAACTAATGCAGCACAAACACCCGACATTTGCTGAGAAGAAATTTGCAGTGAATTGAGCGTGAATAGCGAAAGCGGCGTCTCCCAGCACGGTAGTCAAAATGACTGCAGTGGCTGCGCTGTGTTAATTATGCCCGAAGCACAGTACAGAGCTCTCCAGCACACGCTAGAGGTCTCTCTTCCAGCTGTAAGGTTTTCCTGTCGTGCTTGGCCAGGGCTTCTGTGTGTGTGGGGGGGGGGGGGGGGAGGGGATGACGGGGGGGGGGGGTGCGCAGTGATAACTTGGTTCACACTTATTGAAATAATAGAGATTTACTGGCCGCTCCGGTTACTCTGGTGTGAGATACTCGTTTTCGAGACGAGGCAGTAATTACAGCACAGATCATGCCAAGTACAGTACTGGTAGGGTGACTGCCGTACGATTTCTGCTAAATGATGATGAAAATATATTGTTCCATTTGTTACGTAGCATTGGGGCCCTGTTGGCATACAGGCATTTATCCAAAGCAATCTGTTTGAAATGTAAAAGTAATCCGTGTGTCAGAGAACTTTCTGAATGTTAAACTTGGAGTTGGCGCCAGGTTTTGGAAGCTGCTCGCAGAAATACTTTCTTGCCTTGACGTTTCTGACCTCAGAGCAACTGCTTTCGGGGTCTGAGATGCGGCGCTTCCTGCTGAGACCTTTGTTGAATGCTTGTGGCTTTGGAGTCATCGAAGGATGTTTGTTGGTGAAGCATCAGTTCACCAAGGCTTTTCCTTAGTTGGGTCTTAAACTGCATTTCGGAACCTCCGGGGGACTGACACATGTGCTTTCCCGAGCAAATGGAGCTTTTATTTTCTCTGTCTTTCGAATGAACCATCTTGGGAAGAAAAATGAAATTTTCAGGTGCGAGCCTGTGTGCTGATTTCTAGCAGCTTACTCACGCAGAGGCGAGACACCATGCACTTTTCCTAGGCCCTGCAATACTGCTTTGGCTTTTCATTCACAAAAAACGGCCCCAGATGGAAATCACCTTATGGTTGCTGATGAGTTTGGTGTGAGAAGATCGTGCAGAAAACAAAACAGAGATTATCCTTCAAGAATAACAAACCAATATTCCTTACGTTCACTCATTCAGTCAGCAAATACTTGTTCGTGCCTGCTCTGGGCAAGACGCTGGGCACCAGAGACACCGTGGGGAGGAAAACATTCAGGCCCCAGTCTCTCGGGGTTACGGCTCAGCTCGGGAGGCAGATGTTCATAAAGGCAGTTGAACAACGCACAGAGGTGGGTAACGTTAAGCAAAAAGGGACGAGACGGTCAAGACTGGGGTCGGGGTTCCGGAGGACGTGTTACAAAATGAGATTTAGGTGATCAGCAGGAGAAGAAGGGAGGAAACTGGGAGCCGGCCCGGGAGAGGGAAGAGGAAACAGCATTGGCCAAGCTGGGCGGGCGAGGTGGGTGGCAGGGAAGAGAGCCGCCCGCAGGGACTGGCCCTTGGTGGTGCGAGGGGGCGGGCCGGGGGTGGAGAGGCGGGCAGTAGGGACGTGGCCAGATGTGCGTTTTGAAACGATGATTCAGGTGTCACTGTGGGCAGTAAGTGGAGGGACGGAGAGCGAATGGAAGCGTCCTGCTGAGACCTCTGTTGGAAGGCTAGGCTAGTCGTCCAGGCAAGCGAAGATGTAGCCGGGGTTAGGGTCGGGGCAGCGGGCGCGGCAGAATGGAAGAATGCGAGATCTATTTAGAAGGTAAGTTGACAGAGCAGAGCACAGGATTGGTTAGGAGCAAACAAGGAGAGAGAGACGGCAAGTGGCTGCCCACCTGGATTTCCGACACACCAGCCTCATGGACACTAGGATTCTGAAGATGGGGCGGGGTGGGGGGGAGATTCTGTCCCTTTCCCTTCATCTCCCGTCGCCAGAATGAAAACCAATGAGGAGCCTTATGCGCATCCTGTGTAACTGAATTCACAAGAGAAACCAAGGCCGTTCTTTCTTTTTTTTTTTTTTAATCCTCACCCAAGGACATGTTTTTATCGATTGAGAGGAAGGGAGAGAGAGAAACACTGATGTGAGAGCAACATCCGTCAGTTGCCTCCAGTACTCACCCTCCCAAGGATAGAACCGCAGCCTTTTGGTGAACTAGGCGACGCTCCAACCACCCGGGCCCCCTGGCCAGGGCTCCCCAGTCGTGGGAGGAGCGCCCACAGGGTCAGACACGCTCCCTGCTCCTCTGTGAGCTGCCCGGTGAGGTCTCCCTTCCCCAGCTCAGCTCCGTTTAGCTCACCTTTGGACGAGGCCTGTGTTTAACCTGAAACAAAGCCAAGTCTGTGCCTTAGCGTGCATGTTAGTTGTGCTTAGCAGTATGGTAGGCATGTGCTCAGCAACGATGAGGAGGAGCAGTTCACCATGCTCTTCAAAAGGCCCCGTACATACAAACAACTGGCGCAATTACTGCCAGTCACTCACGGAAAACCTTTAAGGACCCGAACACGGACAAGTTTGCTTGGTCCGATCTGAGTGGCCTGAGCTCCGCGTCCTCACCGTCGACTCCAGGGCGTCTCCCTCGTGTGTCTCTCACCTTCCGGACTGGTCCTTGGCGAGTGTGGTCTCGGTGCAACAGCCGCCTGCTTTCCTTCCGCGGACATGGCTTTTGGTGTTTCTAATATCTTGTCTCTTCCTTCCATCGCTGTTACGTCCCCAGTGTGGGGTGTGCAGGAGGCAGCCGTCCCCTCGCGTCTGGGGCCACAGACACACACAACTACCAGGAAGGAGGGTTTTGCCCAGTAAATGTGCTATCCGTCACCCAGATTCCATTGGCCGACAAACCGTGGATGAGCTTTAAAATGACCTAAGTCAGGCAGGCCGTGTCTCTCAGCACCAGATCCCTCCGGGGGGAGTGTCCGCGCGGGGCGGCCGCCCTGGGCTCGGGGGCAGCTCCCGCGTCCTGGGTGCTCCCCTTCCAGCAGAGTCGGGGCTGGACAGCTTTCCGTTATTCCCAGGAGCCGGTGTCAGCGTCACTGCGGAGGCGGCTGGGCCACGGCCTCAGCTCCACGGGGTGGTTCCTCGGTGGTTCCTCGGTGGCGGCCCTGAGCGCAGGCTCTGGGTGGAAAAGCCGAGTCACTGTGGCCACGTCCCCTGGGGACCCGCCTCTCTGTAAACACGGGGACATCTCTGCCGCCTGCCCCGTGGGCTGTGGGGGGACCCCCAGGCGCGTGTGCGGAAACCGGTGCAAGCAGGAGCCCAGGCAGGACCGGTGACGGCCTCGCGCCTGCTGCCAGCAGTGAGGCCCGTCTGCAGGACCCCACCGAGCCCCAAGCAGCAGGGGCACCCCGTCTGCCAGGGGACGAGCGGGTCAGAGAGGTGTGTGAGCTGCCGGGAAGCCACGGCCAGGCTGGTGCGGAGCAGAGGTGCGGCCAGAGGCCCTGCCAGCCCCGGACTCACTGCCCGCACTCCCGGTCCCGGGGCAGCGGTGCTGTGTGAGCACCTGCCACAGGCACCTGGCACCGCGCTTTTCTCTCCGCCACCAGCTTCCCGTCACCCCCCTCCCTCCTTCCCCTCCCTCCATCCGGGATCTCCCATCAGCACCGGCACCCCACTCCCATCCCGGGAGAGAAAGAAAGAAAAAGCCGGTTGAGCCCGGCCGGCGTGGCTCAGGGGTTGAGCATCGACCTATGAATCAGGAGGTCTCCGTTCGATTCCCGGTCAGGGCACATGCCCGGGTTGCAGGCTCCATTCCCAGTGCGGGGCGTGCAGGAGGCAGCCAATGGATGATTCTCTCTCATCATTGATGTCTCTAGTCCTCTCCCTCCCTTCCTCTCTGAAGTCAATTTAAAAGCCTGTTTTTTAAAAAGCAGGTTGGGATTGTTGCAACCCGACCTCTGATTGTTCGCAAGCTCTTGCCGGCGCGTGGCTCACTCACAGGGACGCGTCGCTCACGGAAACTCGGATTTGTTTCCCGTCCGATGAGAACTGACAACTCGGGTCCTGCTGCCAGCGCCGCGGCTGCTTTCAGGAGAGTTATGAGCTGAGGAGGCCGCTGAGCAGATAGATCTCAGTGCGAGAGGAAGGGATGTGCTTCCTGATAGGTCTTCCCAGGGCCCGCTGCCGTCAGCACTGACTGTGCCCGAGCGCTTTCTCTGCTGAAACCCGCAGCCAACGTGTGTGCACAGAAACCGCGTGTGAAACAGACAGACTCTCTACATGGGGGCCGGGGGGGCAGGGAAAAAGCACAACGCTTCTCTCCTCCACCTGCCCCACCCCAATGCCTGCCCCACATGCAGACCCCACTGCAGCGCCTTCTAACTGTCCTGTCTTAGGTCAATTGCTGATCTCTCTAGGCTTCCGTTTTCTGAACTGTAAATTACAGGCGCCACAAATGAGATAATAACACGAGATCGTTATAAGTGAGATAACGGCTCTGAGTGAGGGTTGTTCTGAGGAGTCGATGAGGTGTGAGCGGGGGGGGGAGGATGCCGGCGCATCGTAGGCAGGGACTGCGTGGATCCACCTCTGCTTCCTCAGCTCCTAGCGCAGTCCTGGCTCCCGGGGTAAGTGCTCACTCAATGCATCGCCGTTGGAGTCCTGGACACAGAACTTCAGAGTACTCCAGAGTAAAGCCAGGGGTGATGTCCCTTCCCTGTGAGGACTTCCCGCCATTGACGGAGGGTCTGAGTTCGTCCACGTGCCCTTGCCTGGTGGTTAAGGCTTTTTCCTAACCAATTAGATCAGACGTTTGGGAACCGACCAAATTTAATCGAGGGAACCACCATCGATGCTACGTGGGATGTTGCTTTAGAGGTGTCATCAGTTTACCTTTTTAAAAAATGTTTTTTTATATTGATTTTAGAGAGAGAGGAAGGGAGAGGGAGAGAGAGAGAAACATCAATGATGAGAGACTCATTGATCAGCTGCCTCCTGCACGCCCCCTGCTGGGGATCAAGCCTGCAACCCGGGCCTGTGCCCTGACCCAGAATGAACCAGTGACCTCCTGGTGTACAGGGCAATGCTCGACCACTGAACCACACCAGCCAGGTCCGTGTACCTTGGGCTCACGAAGGCGCTGCTGTACACGGCCATCCTGAGATTTCCAAAACCTGGACAGTGAGAGCCTGGACGTGCCGAAACCTGGGCTCTGAGCCCACTGGGAGACAGTGGGTTTGGTTCGAACGCAGCAGGAAAACACAGGACAGGACGGTCCCCACTCCCCCCAGCAGATGGCAGCGGCACACACCCACCCACAGATCCTCCCATCGCCTCCGGTCTTTCTCTTTTAGCTCCTCACCCACGCTCCACCCCCGTGCAAACGGAAGTCTGAGCCAACGTGAAACCCACCCCACCCACCTCCTCTGCAGGAACCACTCAGGGTCACGGGCAGCTGGTGGGGGCAGCTGGCCAACCTGCACCTGGGAGTCGCCCCCCACCCCCCTCCACCCTGTGGGGCTGGGCAGGACAGGGTGGGGAGAGAAGGCAGCCGCTGTGGTCTGTTAGAGCCACTTCCTGCCAGAGCCCAGACACACCCCCAAGTGGAGGCCTGGCTTCCTGCGCTGGAGCAGAATCGCAGGGGAAGCTGGCAGCCAGCCTCGGGGTGCCACCACGCGCTCTGGGAGGAGCGCGCTCCATGCCCATTGGAAAGCAGATGCTGGCAGAGCTGAGAACCAGCTAGCAGGCCTGGAGGCCAGGGCCGGAGCAGTGCCCTGGGCAGCTAACGGCCCACCTGGGCCCTCTTGGGGAGTGAATGAACTTGGTCTTCAGTTGCTTGGAACTGTGGACCCACAGTCAGAAGTGTGACCCCAAACCTTGGTTCATGGTCTGCACGCACGGAGGTCATGGCAGCCGCCGGGCGGGGCGTGGTGAGAGTTGAGACTAACACAGCACAGCGCTTCAGGACAGCGCCAGGCTGGCTTTACGGACTTTACAGTCTAGTATCTTCCATTGCGAGGCCCGCTTTCCAGATGATCGAGGCCCAGGGAGATGCGCTAACATGCTGGGGCCACGTGTTGATGAGGGACAGAGCCAGGATTCGGGAGTGTGTTCCGGCATCAGTCTGTGCTCTTAGCCGCCAGCACTGCTGCCTCTGACGAATAATACTGTCACCGACAGCCGGTCATCGTGACGCACTTTCCTTGTGCCAGGAGCTCCACATGGTTAACTCGCCCACACGGTGGGAGCGGTGACTTGCCCCGTCTCATCGAAGGAAGAGAGATTATTTATGCTGCCCCACTCTGTAAGGAACACAGGCAAACAGGTGACTGTCAAGACTCTGCTCTATTCACGTGCTAAATGGAGCGCCCCCCCACCCCAAAACTGCCACAGAGACTTAGCAATAAGAGAGATCACCAAGGAGAATATAGGACATGGGGTTCGGGGGGCTGTTGCAATTGTATAAGGTACATAAATTTTACATCAAGGCTCTTAGATACGCAGGTGTACAGTTGTGAGTGTGCGAAACAGAGTTTACTCTTGTGTTATTACTTACGATTGTATTACTGTCCATACACACAACGGTAAGCCTGCTTTGGTCCCACCTGGCGTTAGAGCCTCAGAACCATTTTCAGAAACGGAGAACGGACCACAGGACTGGGGGTTGCTCCCCGTCCCCCCCGTTCGGCACAGCGTTCCTCTTCGGAGCGTCATCACGCGTCACTCAGGGAGGAGGTGGGAGTCAGGCGCTTCGCTCGCTGCCCCCGGCCTTCCGCTCACACACGAGGCCGCGCCTAGCCCGGGGAACTCCCAGCGGCGAAGGGGATGCGCCCCCAGTCCGGACTGAGGGCCTCGCTGCCATCCTCCCAGACCTGGGGCGGAGGACAGCTTTAGGGCCTGGAGCCTCGCAGCCTGGGAGCCTGCTTCCCACATGACACCCCAGCGAGGCTGGGAGGACAGACGGCCCTACAAGGGGCACGTTTGCAGGACGGAGCCCTCCTCGGCGGCTGGCGGGACGGATGTCACAGCCCCAGGGCCTCTGAGAGGTGGCCGCTGTGGGGACTGCAGGGGGCGCGCTGTTGGAAAGCGGGTCCTGCTCGACCTGCCTCCAGGGTAGCTGGTCCCCATGTAGTAGGAACAGTCACAGGAGTTCGTGGCCAGTGCGGTCACAGGGGCCTGGCCGCCACGTCCGGGGCTGGGCACCGAACCGGGGCTGAGGGACTCAAAGACAGGATGAAGGCCCACAGACTTCCCCTGAAGACATCGGGGACATTTCTTTTCTTTTTCCTTCCAGTTAAACTTGTGCGCTCATGTAACTCTTGGCACAATGTTATTCTTCTATTTCTTGTATGTCTAGGTGTCTAAATGCATTGGACACTAAGACTATTTCCAGCGAACGCACGTTCAGACACTCGGTCATTCAGCTACACACAGCTGTTCGAGGGTCTTCTTTGTTTCTTTTTCCTGTGAAAGAAAATTCTGAGTCGAAATGCATCCTAAGCCCTGGCCAGGGTGGCCCAGTGGGTTGAAGGTTGGGTCCCAGGCACCGAAAGATTGCGGTTCGGTTCCCCGTCAGGGCACATACCTAGATTGGGGTGCGCAGGGGGGCAGCCGATCGATGTAGCTCTCTCACATCAATGTTTCTTTCTCTCTCCCTTCCTCTCTCTAAAGTCAATAAGAACATGTTTTTTAAAATGTACTTTAGGATTAGACTGAGCTTCAGATCTCACCTCAGAAAGCGTGCGCCCGCGTTCCTTCCGGGGTCTCTCTGCTTTTCCTTGTTCAGCGAAGCTCTCACAGATCCGACTTCCTCGCGACAGGCCTCCTGCAAACTGTACCTGTGCGATAGACTCGTGCCCGAATTACTCTGCTACGTACGGAGCAGGGCAGATACGTTTTTTAACCCTTGAAAACTAACCCTTTGACAACTTTGTGTCAGTGCCATGGCCATTTATTGTGGAAGTAGGTCGAGCGTTTCTGAGTTGACCGATCTATCAAGTTCTTAGCAAAGAATTGCTTTCAAAGTCAGATCCTATTTGGCCACACGATGAGCACAGACTTCACACAGTGTGGGTTCCTCAGGAGCTGATGACGAGCTCCCATACCACCTACCGTCTCCTCTTCCCACTGCTGTCCACCTCCTGGCCTCATCGCTACTTCTCATAACGCTGCCAAAGGATGGAGAAGGGGAAAGAACAGGAAATGAATGTCAAGCCCATGTCTCTCTCTCTCCCTCTTCCCCGCCACCCCAACAGCTTGACAAAGGATGTTGGGAAAGCATCCGCTCTTGACTCTGGCCAGTGGAGGGACCTAACGGTGTGAAGAGCCCAAAGGACCAGACCGGCCCACGCCGCCCCGCCAGCACTGTGATGTGATTGTAACGAGGCTAGTGGTAAACTTCGCCATCTTCCTTTGCGCAGTACTGTCGGACACTTTTCCTCTCCGTCTCAGCTCCTGCAGCCACACTGTGTGCCCTCAGCATTAACGCGAATGCCTTACCCACTCTTCACAGATGGCCTTTCCCAAGCCTGAGCCTGACCTGCCTTCTCCAGCGCGTCTCCAGCTCCGTGGTTAGGGACGTCCGCGTGAGAATCAGGAGGGCTTAGCACAGAGTCCTGGCTCCACCCTGAGTTTCTGATGAGACGGGTCTGGGCGGGGCCCCAGGATTGGCATTGCTCACGGGTTCCCAGCGGCTGCTGATGCTGGGCTCCAGGGACCCCTCTTTGGGAAGCTCTGTTCATGGGAACAGTGGGCTTAGAGGTGCTTTTGGAAGGACATGCGGAGAAGTCAGTGGTCGAATAAATGTGGGGAGCACGGTGCCCTCTCTGAAAGCCTGTAAGCATCTTAAAGGTTTGTAGAAGCCTTGCAGCTCATGAATTCGTTCCTAACGCCTGTTTTCTAAACGGGTTTGACCACAGAGCCCTTTGTTCTGTTAGTACCGATCAACTCTCAGAAGTGCTCTTCCTGGGACACGGGAGAGGCTGCCCCGCCTCACGGCGCCTTGATGGAGCTGAACTTCAGCGCCTCCACCTCCCACTCCTGTGGCAGCCTCCTGCCGTGGACGCAGCGTGGCTGTCTCCCTCACTGAGCACCTCCAGCGCCAGCGTTCTCCTTCCGACTGAGCATCTCATTCTCAAACTCATTCCCACCAAACCGGCCTTTGACCTCTCCCGGCTCCCTTTCCCCAGCTTGCAGGTCCTCCCTCTCTGCCTCCCTCCCTCCCTCCTCATCTCTGTCCTGGGGGCTCAAGGACCACCGCTTCCTTCCCCAGTGTGCTCACCGGCACCCTCAGCTCCTCCTCAGTGGCCCTCTCTCATTCCCGCCGACAGCCAGCGCTCAGTCCTGGGTCAACTCAACCCCTGGATAAGCTCAGCTCATCCTGGATCAGCTCAGGCCTGGATAACTGCCTGTCCTTCACCTTTGAACCTGGGAGCCTGAGCGACACTAGTAGGACACCCCATGATTCTCGCTGGGGCCGTTGCGGCCCCTCACCCATCTGCCCAGTGGAGAGCTCTTTGGCTTTCACGGTGCCAGCCCCTGCCCTAAGCCTGAGGAATACAGCAGTGAGCAAGGCGAGAAGATCCAGGTCACATGGAGCGGACATCCCAGTGGAGGAAGAAGATCTGAATCAAGACACGATTAAGTGCAATGAAGAAAATTAAAACGGGCAGGTGAGGCCTCCGTAGAAGCTAACATGAGCGCCGAAGTCTGGATGGCAGGCGCGGGAGCTTTCCTTGGCCGGCCCCGCGATGTTGCGTGGCAGTCCCCAGTTAACTTCTTACCTCGTTCCCTGGGTGTGTTCTGGATCTCCTTACTCTTCCTAACTTTCAAGCCCTTTCCCAGGTGTCAGAGAAACTGGCCCCAGGATTTACAGAGGAGTTGCCCACTGTCTTCGCTCCCTGACACCAGAAATCCTACCCAGGGCTCCCCCAGTTCTCTCTCGTGTTCCTGTCCCTCCTCAGGCGTCATCTTTCCTCTCTCCACCGGCCTTGTCCCTCTAGCCCTCAACCATTTGCAAAATGCATATGTTTAAGCCCTAATCCCCAACGTGCCTGTATTAGGAGACAGGGCCTTTGTGAGCACAACTAAGGGTCCATGGAACAATAAGGGTTAGGCCCTGATCTGATGAGACTACATTTCTTAAAAGAAAAGGCACCAGAGAGCTTGGTCTCTCCTTTTCGAAGAAGTGATGTGAGACACAGCGAGAAGGCAGCCGCCTACAAGCCAGGAAGAGAGCCCTCCCCAGAAACCAAATCACCAAAGACCTTGATCTTAGACTCCCCAGCCTCCAGAACTGTAAGAACTAGATCGCTGCTGTTGAAGCCACCCTGCCTGCCTCTGGCATTCTGTTATGGCAGCCTGAGCTGACGAAGATGCTACCCTTCAACACAAAACAGAGAACCTCTCTGCCTTCTGCTCCCCTCGCCCCCTCACCACCAGCACACAGCCAGTGCCGCATGCCTCCTGCCCACTGCAATCTGGCTCCTCACACCTCCCTCTCTCCTCCCCGCCTTGTAGGTTGTCCTTTCCAAACCGCCTTTTCTTTTAGAGTGTGTTCTTGTGCCTTTTCAGCAAGCACTGGCATTGCGAAACCGAGGGTGTCGGAAGAGGCGTTATTTTTAACTTCTCTCGGGGTGGGACCTCCGCAGCCTTCGAATGCTTCATGCCACTTCACTGACCTCAAACACCAAACTGAACCTCTCCGTGTCCCTCGATCCAGTCATCATTCTCGGTGAAGTTCCCTGGTTTGTTTCCTCAACTGAGTCTTTCCCCGAGCGAAGGGGAATAACGGAGTCGCTATTGCTCTGTGTCCGGTGCTTCTACACCAACACCATGGGTTTCCTGCCACTTCCCACCCAACACGGGAGTGGCCCTCCGCAGGGTGGGATTGTGAAAATCCAGGCTGGGAAGTGGTTTCCTCTTCTTAAGGACACTTTCCCTCCTGAACTCCGTCTTCTCTTTTTAATTTAATTAGAATCCCACGGAGCTTTGCTTACTTAGTGGACTATTGTCACAGACACATGCCCCGTGGGCACTGGGTCTGGGGGAAGGTCAGTGGCATCCAGACCCTGTCACTGTCCCTGAGGGAAGGGTGGTAGGAGGTAGGGGTGAGGCGGGTCGGGCCGTCTCACTTCACCCCGGCCATGGATTTACTCCAGAGCTTCCGTGCGGATCATGGACAGTTCTTGGGTCTACCCCCCCAGGACACCCCCAAAAGGAAAGCCCAAAATTCCTACCCGGCTTTGCAGTGACTTACTAGCAACCCCCCCAAACTGTGCAGGGCATGCGAAGGCCGCCGGCAGGGAGGGGAGAGTAAGTGAAGCCACGTCTGTGAAGCGCTCTGCCCAGTGCCTGGATGAAGGTAGTCCTCAGAGAGTGGTAGGAAGTGGCCGTTGTCATAGTCACTGTTGCCGTCATATACACATGTCCACACATGGACACAGGTAGGTGAGTGAGCGCTCTCTCTGGCTCGACATGGAACCTCCAAGGATAGAAGGAACTTGTGATGGAGCTGTGAGCTCTAGGTCAGGGATGGGGAACTCCAGCCCGTGGGCCCTATAAGGCCTGAGCAATCGTGCGGTCCGGCCCTGCCAAGGCATTAGGGGGAGTTAGTGAACTGTCTGACCACATGGAGCAGGCTGCTTTTGAAGTGGATCATTGTGTATGGCCCGCGATTGACGTTATACATCGCAGGTGGCCCTTGGCAGGAAGAAGGCTCCTGCCCCTGCAGGTGGGGATGGGCCAGGTGCCATCATGTTGCCTGCGGCCTGAGGGCCAGGCTGGGCTCTGTGCTGAGAGAAGGGTCATGGGACAGGCTGTACCGTCTGGACCCATCAGGGTAGTGAATGTCTGCACAGCTGCACCAGTAGGCAAGCTTGGCACTGGGAGGACTGCCAGGGGCTCTAGGATGAGGGCGTGGCCCTAAGTTGGGAGTGGGAGAGCCTTGGCGGGGGGCAAGTGGGGGGAGACAACCAATAGAGCCGGAGGCGGGTGTGGGTGAGAAAAGGAACGTGAACGCATGAGCCTCAGCTCTGGGCTGCTGCCTGGGCCACATTCAAGGAGCAAATGGCAGGCGGTGCCACGGGGGGGGGGGGGGGGGACGCCCAGCTGGGCCGAGGCTGTGCTGGGGGGCGGAGGGTCTCTGGCGCACAGACAGGATGTGTTTTAAAGCACAAACTGTCTGAGCAAAACGTACACTCGATGCTGAGGCACCAGCCACAGGTTCACCAGCACCTCATTACCAGGGACCGTGGCGCCAGGAAGGCAGAGCCCTGCCCCAGACGCTTGGACTCTGACGTGATCGCACTTGCGTGGGATCTAAGGAACCAAATAAACTGATGGACAGAGTGGATCCAGAGACGTGGCAGCATGGGACAGAGGGCGGGATCTCAGGGGAAGGGGGGACAGAGGGCGGGACCTCAGGGGAAGGGGGGACAGAGGGCGGGATCTCAGGGGAAAGGGGGACAGAGGGCGGGATCTCAGGGGGAAGGGGGGACAGAGGGCGGGACCTCAGGGGGAAGGGGGGACAGAGGGCGGGATCTCAGGGGGAAGGGGGACAGAGGGAGGGATCTCAGGGGGAAGGGGGGACAGAGGGCGGGATCTCAGGGGGAAGGGGGGACAGAGGGCGGGATCTCAGGGGGAAGGGGGGACAGAGGGCGGGACCTCAGGGGGAAGGGGGGACAGAGGGCGGGATCTCAGGGGGAAGGGGGACAGAGGGCGGGATCTCAGGGGGAAGGGGGGACAGAGGGCGGGATCTCAGGGGGAAGGGGGGACAGAGGGCGGGATCTCAGGGGGAAGGGGGGACAGAGGGCGGGATCTCAGGGGGAAGGGGGGACAGAGGGCGGGACCTCAGGGGGAAGGGGGGACAGAGGGCGGGATCTCAGGGGGAAGGGGGGACAGAGGGTGGGATCTCAGGGGGAAGGGGGGACAGAGGGCGGGATCTCAGGGGAAGGGGGGACAGAGGGCGGGATCTCAGGGGGAAGGGGGGACAGAGGGCGGGATCTCAGGGGGAAGGGGGACAGAGGGCGGGACCTCAGGGGGAAGGGGGGACAGAGGGCGGGATCTCAGGGGGGAGGGGGGACAGAGGCCGGGATCTCAGGGGGGAGGGTGGACAGAGGGTAGGATCTCAGGGGCGGTGAGGGGAGGGTAAACAACCAAAGACCTTGTGGACACAGACAATAGGTGCTGAAGGCCTGGGGGGCGGGGGAAGGGCTGGGGGATCAGTAGGGGGGTAAGGGACATCTGTAATGCTTTCAACAATAAAGATTTAAAAAATAATAAAATAAAGAGCCTGAAATGCCCAGGAACACTGTGGGGAGAGAGAATAACATTTGAAGGCGGGAAAGGAAGGCACTGAAGTGAGGAGGGAATCACGAAGCTTGGGAACAGCAAGCTGGGAGCGATTCCCCACTGAACTGAGAGAGGGAGCTTTCGGATCAGTCAAGAAGCTTCTATCCACACAGCAGCCTGCGGAGCTTCTGAACTTTCTCTCCTGCAGGGGTGACACCGCTCATGTTTAAAAATACAAACTGCATATGTGAGGGAGAGAGTTCCCTACTGTTTTTTTTAAAAATATACTTTTATTGATTTCAGAGAGGAAGGGAGAGGGAAAGAGAAACAACAATGATGAGAATCATGGATCGGCTGCCTCCTGCATGCCCCCCACTGGGGATGGAGCCCTCAACCCGGGCCTGTGTCCTGACCTGACGGGGAATCGAACCCTGACCTCCTGGTTCATAGGTCAATGCTCAACCACCGAGCCACGCCGCCTGGGCTCGGTCCCCCCCTCAGATGAGGACACAGAGGCGCAGAATGTCAGGTAACTCACAGGCCTGCACAGCCTGCACACTGACCGCGGGGCTGCCGCCCAGGCCAGCGGACTCGGAAGCCAGTGCTCTCCCCGTTCCAGACGCCCCCCAAGAGGCGGGCTGACCCGGATGCCGGGAGCCTTCCCAGCACTGGGTGCTCTGGACTCAACGCCGGTTGCAGGAAACTGACGGACAAGCCTCCTCTCGGCTAAAAGGACCTGGGCCTCGAGGTCATGGCCCCCCTCCGCGTCTAGTCCTGGAGTCCGGCGGGGGCGGAGGGGGGGGAACCACTAGGTGGTGGGCTGCCCCATCATAGAAGACCTACCACATTGCGCCCTGGGATCCTGGGTGGGGGCTGCTGAGCCTCTGGCCTCAGTTTCCTCTTCTGTATGGGGGGAGGGGGGTGTTGGGGGGGAGATAATCGGCAAAGTGACAGATGGCCCCGGCAGCCAGCGAGGCTGTGATGGGTCCGCTCCTTGGACAGGCGGGGCCCATCCACGTAAACAAGCCAGGGGGACCCTAAGGAGCGGCCAGGTTCATAGAGCGGAGACGGGAGAGGCTGCCGGGGGCCGGGCCGGGAAACGGGGAGGCCGGTACGACGTGCAGCCGTGAGGTGAGTGAGGTCCGAGGACCTGGTGACCATCGTTGGTGACACTATGTTGTGTCAGTGGAACTGGCTGAGAGAGCACTCACATGTTCTCACACGCACCAGACAAATGCGTGAGGAGTGGAGCTGAGCGCGACCTCGCTGCCACCCGTTCACCGCGTGTACATGCCTCAGACCACCGTGTGCACGCTCCATACCTTACAGTTTTGTCAGACGTCACTAGAGCTAAGAACTTTATAATAAAAATTAAAATATGCCTTAAAAATAAAACACTAAGTGTAAAAACAAAACACACAAAAGCCAATTTGAGTCACTCCAAGGACACGGGGGCAGGCGCCTGGCGGCCAGGCCACACAGTTCTGCGAGGAAACCCCGCCTCAGCCTGGAGCAATCTGCTCGCCAGGGGCCTCCTGGAGGAGGTTTCCAGGCAGGGCCTGATGGCCGCTGGGCTTGAGCCCTCTGGCTCGTCAAGCATCAGGGTGCCCCCTAGGCAGCGCAGGGACCCGGGGAGAGCTCTGAAGGTGGGAGACAGAGCCTGAAAGTACGTGAGCACCAGCCCAGGCTCATGGTGGTCTCGGGCACTGGGAGGGCACTGGGTGTGATACCATCAGAGGGCACTGCGCACCATCACCATCGCCCTCCTTGGGCCACCTTGTGTGGCCAGCTCCTCTCCATAATGGCAGTGCTGTCTGCCTTGATCCTCCGACTTCCCAGACCAAACAAAAACATTTACCAAGATGCCCAGTCATCAAACTGCCCCTTGCCTGGATGGCACCCAGGCCGGCACTGCCGCCCACCCCTTGGCCCTCTGAGGCTCCCCCAGCACAAGCCCGGGTTCTGCAATAAGCCCTCCAGGTCCCTCACGTGGCTCCGTGGTGCGTGTCCGCTTGCAGCCGCCGAATAAAGCTGTGCGAGCACAGGCGTGTGCTTGGTGGTCTCTGAGTTGTGGACAGCAGCCACCTTCCAGGGCTCCTGTGAGAGTGTTTGCCTGTGTTTTCTTCTAGGATGTTTATGGTTTCGAGTCTAACCTGTAAGTCTCTCACCTCTTTGGAGTTTATTCTGGTGTGTGGTATAAGAAGGTGGCCTAGTTTCATGGCTTTGCACGTATCTGTCCGATTTCCCCAACATCATCCATTGAAGAGACTGTCTTTGGTCCGTTGTATGTTTTTGCCTCCTTTGTCAAGTATTAATAGACTGTGAAGGCCCGGTCTACTTCTGGGCTTTCTGGTCTTGTTCCATTGATCTGTGTGTCTGTTTTTATGCCAGGACCAGGCTGTTTTGGTTACTATGACTTTGTAGTATAGTTTGATACCAGGTATCATGATTCCTCCAACTTTGTTCTTCTTTCTCAAAATCACTGTTGCCCTCTGGGGTCTTTCATGGTTCCACATAAATTTTATAAACATTTGTTCTAGTTCTGTGACATATTCCATTGGTATCTTGATAGGAATTGCATTGAATCTGTACACTGCTTTGGGTAGTATGGACATTTTAATGACGTTAATTCTTCCCATCCATGAGCATGGTATACGCTTCCGCTTATTTGTGTCTGTCTCAATTTCTTTCTTCAGTGTCTCACAATTTTCCTAGTACAGGTCTTTTACATCCTTGGTTAAAAGGACTTATTTCTAGGTATTTTATTCTTTTTGAAGCACTTGTGAATGAGATTTCTTTCTTTCTTTCTCTTTTAGTTTCCCTTTCTGATAGTTCATTATTGATATATAAAAATGCAACTGATTTCTGGATATTTATTTTGTATCCTGCTACTTTACTGAATTCACTTATCAGTTCTAGTAGTTTTTATGGTGGAATCTTTAGAGCTCTCTGTATACAATATCAGGTAAACCATGTTGTAATGCAGTATATTTTTGAAATCAAAACCAATGTAAAAAGACTACGAACAAAATATCAAATTTTGAAAGAAGACAAGAGCTAAGGGGCTAAGGCTAAGGTTAGGGTGGGGCGAGCGAGACTGAGTCATGCAAATGCAGAGTCAAATCCTGTCTTTATTGGAAAATTTAATATTTTTGTTCAAATATGGATTTTTTACATCAATTTTTTTTCAAATATTACTTCTCTGGCTTCTGAGTTCCTCGGCACCTCTTCACAGGTAGCACCCAGACCAGCGTCCCCCGCTCTGCCGACTCTCAGGAGGTCGCCAGGCGCCTCGCTGCACCCGCACCTGCGCGGTCAGGCTGCCTGGGTGCAAAGCCACGCTCCCACCTCCGCGCTGTGTCATCTGAGCACATCAGCTCAGCCTCCCGCTCTCGTTTCTCCTCTGCGGGACAGAGAAGGCTAACGTTCAACTCAGTCAAAATAAAGAAGGACCAATAGGCTATGGTCTGCATACAGAGTTCCGAAGGTTTCTTTAAGAAAGACAGCATTTTCTTTCAGTAATCCTCTATAAAAATAATGCAATCTGGTGTGTGTGTATTGTATTGTACTTTTTACTATGAAAAATCCAGGTTTCCTACAATACGTGTGAAATATCAGAGAGGTATCAACATTGAAATGACCCCAGTGTAAATAAATGTTCTTACTGGCTTGAAAAAGAAAACGAATCCTCTACAAATATACATTTTAAATGCCCTAAAGCATAAATATAATCAGATCCTGTGTACTGTGTTTTTGGCTCAGTCTCCCCTCTTGACTGGCCCCCTTTCCCCTCTACCTTCTCCCATCCCCTGCCCCTGAGCTAGAGACAACATCCTCAGGTAGCTACATAAATACACATTTACATGGAGAGGCGGGCCCTGTTCACCGACATGGGGTTGCGTTGTTACACTCTTCAGCCCCTTGTTTATAAACAATACCCTCCAAACCATCTGGTATACCTCTATCCTGTTCTCTTTCATTGGCAGTGTGGTAGGCCTTTATGTTCTACTAGTATAACCACCCATTCTGTATTCAGTTTGTTTCTGGGTGTGGTGTTTTGGGGTGTTTTTTGTTGTTGTTGTTTTTGCCACTCTGAGTAATGCTCTAATTAAACATCAGATACACATATTTTAATACTGTCCATTTGTTTTCCCTGGTCTAAAAGTTGGCATAAAGGGAATCATACAATCTGGACCCTTTTGTGCCTGTATTATTTTTGCCAGCCTGTTTTTGAGATTAAACTATGTTTTGCATATAGTCCCTTCTTTTTTATTGCTGCATAGTATTCCATTGTGCATCCGTGCCACAACTGGTTTATATAGCCTTCTTTGTATGTATATTTTAAATCTTAATAGAGAATGCTAGATTTATTTCCCCAAATGCTGTAAAATTTACGTTTCCACTGATAATACAAGGTGGGGCAAAAGTATGTTTATAGTTTTCCATATGGAAAGCAATACAATAATTAATAAATAATAATACAGTATTGGTAATTAATTAATAAATAATCTGTGTTTCACTTACAGCTGTAACCCTCCTTGTGGCCCGCCCTGAATGTGTGGTAGTTGTTTTTCTTTTTGACTGGCCTCCCTGCCGATCAGGAAGTGATGCCTTGTTATTATTTTACTTTGCATTTCCCCAACTTTGGTAAATTCAACATCTTTTTGTACATTTGTTGGCTGTGTGGACTTGTGCTTCTGTAAACTGCCTTTTCATAGTTTTTGACCATTTTCCTACTGAGTTGACAATTTATAAAATATCTTTCTATGTTATTTAATTAATTCCTATATTAATCCCTACATAATTGATTCCCATATAATTAATTTCTACATTATATAAATTAATATAAATATTATATAAATTAAATACTTGTCATTATAAGTATCTTCGCCAAATCTATCATATGTGTTTTGAAATCGTTTATAATATCTTTTGCCATTCCAATTTTTAATGTGGTCAGATAGATCTTTTCTTTTATAGTCTCTGTGCTTTTCAATCTTGTAAAGGTTTCCTTGTCCCTAGATTATACACACACTCTCCTAGATTATTGCTGCAATATTTTGTTCTGTTTTGTTGTTTACTGCGAAGACTTTAATCTCCGGGGAATGTACTTTTGTATATGGTATAAAATAGGAATTTTATTTTATTTCAGATGGATTGGCAGTTGTGCTGGTATCATTTGTTAAATAGTTTATTATTTTCCCACTAAACTGAACTACCACATTTGACATATTATGTATATTAAATTCTCATATACAAGACTATTTCTGGGTTCTCTTTTCTTTTACCACTGATTTGTTTCTCTTCTCATGCCAATGCCATATTTGTTTGATAACGGCTTTAGAGTACACGCTGATGTCTAGAAATGCAATTCCCCTGTCACTGCTTTTTTATTCTTTTCCTGCCTATTCTTGAGCAATTTATTCTTCTACATGAAGTCCACAATCATTTTATCTAGTTTCCACCCCACCCCAAAAAGAGAAAATTATGGAATTGTAATGGTATCATATTTATATATTTCTTTCGGGAGAGTTAATAATTTTGTGATCTTGTGCCTTCTTGCAGTGTATCTTTCCATTTGTTTAGACTTCGTTTTGTGACCCTTAATAAGATTTTGTTTTTTTCGTATAGATGTGGCTTTATTATTAACTGTATTTCTTGATGTTTTTGCTCACTATTTTACAAATAGAATATTTCCCCTTTTCAGCTTCTATAGGCTACTTATTAGAATAAATAAAAGCTAGTAACTTATGTGCATTTATCTTGTACTCTTAAATTCGTATCTTATTTTCTTAAATTCTCTTAGTAATTCCAGTTATTTAGAAAAACAAACAAACACAGAGAACTTTGGGGTTTTCATTTCTGTAAAAACACATAGTATTTTTTTTCTCTTTTCAAGTGTTTATTCCAGTTATTCGCTTTCTGTTTTTTTATTACATTCACTGGAACTCCCGAGACACAGTGAAATCATAATGGTCGTAACAGCTTTCTGTGTAGATCTTGATTTTAAATGAAATGGTTTTAGTGTTGCCATTAACACATTTGGTTGCCAGAGGGAACAGGTGGGTGGGTGGGAGGTGAAGGGAAATAGGGTGACGGAAAATAATCGGACTTTGGGTGGTGGGCACACAGTGCAATAAACAGATCTGTAACATAGAACTCCACACCTGAAACCTGCATGCTCCTATTAACCGGTCACCCCAATAAATTTAATAATAAAAAAAGGCATTTGGGTGAGGCCTTTTCTGGAAATTTTTAAAAATTCTATGTAAGAGGTTTCCTTATAGTCGTATGTTAGCTCGAGTTTTCTTAGTCAGCTGTATCAAATATAATGCCTTTGGGAGGGTGTTAAAAAACACACAAGTGTCTTTTAAGCAGCTACTGATAAAATCATATTTATTTTCTCCTTTAAGTAGTGATATGTTTACCAGTTTTCAGGTACTGAAGTACTTTTTCATTCCTCAAGTAAACCACGTAGGGTTTGTTGACATGGTGTTTGATTCCAGTCTAATTAGAATTTTTATATTTAGTCTAGTTAATATTCTATCGATAGAATACAGTTTTTTCCCATAAAGGAGTGTTTGGTAACTTTTTGTGAAACCTTAGTGATTAAATTGCCTGACAGGTACCTGGAATATTATCACCATCGATCTTATCAGACAGTTTTGGGGAGGATAGCAAGATTGCCAGTAGCAGATACAAGTTTTCCACAATTCTACAATTTTCACTTAAAAGCTTGAATTTTAGTTTTGGCAACAAACACTATCGGTTGTTTTCCTGGAAATGATGGGCGTTCTGTGTTCATTCTTTAAAGAATGTGTGTGATGGCCCCGGCCCGGTGGCTCAGTTGGCTGGAGCGCCATCCCATACGCCAAAAGGCGGTGGGTTTGCTGCCCGGTCAGAGCACATACTTAGGTTGTGGGTTCGATCCCTGTTTGGGGCCCATATGGGAGGCAACCATTCAATGTTTCTCTCACACATTGATGTTTCTCTCTCTCTCTCTCTCTCTCTGTCTCTCTCTCTCTCTCTTCCTTTTTCTCTCAAATCAGTAAACATATCCTCCGGTGAGGATGTTTTTAGAGTGTGTGCCAGTCTTCGTAACTCTTTCTGCGAGTTCCCTTTCAAGTGAAACCAGCCTCCCTTGAGCGCGGTGGGCGCAGCTCAGCTCACGCTCTCCTTGCGCCAGGCCTCCCAGCTCCGCGGGCAGCAGACGTGCTGTGCGCTCCCTTCCTGCTGGGCAGCACAGACACCAGCGGGGCTGGTGCTCAGGGCTGAGGTTTGGTCCGCCTGACACTCTTTACCGCCTCATCTGGACAGGCTTAGGGAGCAGGCGTGTTGCGAAGCCGCGTGCGGGCAGTGGAAACAGTGACTCCCTGGACCTTTGGTGGCACTGCCTTTGCCATCAGATCACTTTGCCCCCTGCTGCTTTCTCTCCGTCTGTGTAAATGTCGACACGGGGGAAAAGCTAAGAATATCTCGGTGTCGCTCCGAATGCCCTTTGACCTTGCTGGCCTCCTCACGTGGCCTCAGGGGCCTCGGGTTCTGTGGTCCTCACGCGGGAACCTCTGCTCCAAACAGACGGGCTCCCGTTTTGTTCCTTGATCGAGCCCAGCTCTCCCCCAGCTCCTGGCTCCGCTCCTGCTGGTCCCACAGCCCTCTGCCCGGCCAGCTTTCCTCCTGATCCTCCAGGTTCCGCTCAAACATCTCTTTCACAGGGCGCTGTCCCGGGCCCACTGCTCACCCAGCTCATCCCCAGGTGCAGTGTCCTCATCAACCTTGACGTTTCCCTCGTAGCTCTTATGACAGTTTCATGAACATCATACTCGTAAGCTTACCCTTGACGCCTGCGCCCCCATGAATGTGATCCCTCCACCCTGTGCATCCGGTCTGCCTCGGCGTCCCCGTCACCGAGCGCACGGCTTCACTCAGGTGACTGAGGGAGTGGGGGGGGGGGGGGATCTGTTTGCCCTGACTGGTCAGCTCGGGTCTGGGCTGGAAGGGCTGGGGCCAAAGTCGTGGGTCGGAGCTTCCTCATCCTTATCCCTTGACTACGTCAGCCCTCAGCTCCTACTTCCCGGGCCCACCCGGCCCATCACCCGGGATGGAGGGTGCATTGAGTCAGGGCAAACCCAGCACCGTGAGGGGAAAGGATCCAAACTTCCGCCCTCATCACTCATCGTGGATTTGCTGTCGTCTGCAGAGCCGGGAGGACAACTACAGCGACTCCTGGTCATCCGGACCCACTCCCATGCCTGGGGCTGTGAAATGTTTCTCATTTAGTCACCCACTGCAAGTGCCCTGGTCCCAGCGGACGCACAGGCCTCGCAGACCCGTGAAACGTCGCCGGAAATCCCTAGCAGTGACGAGCCATCGTTTAATAACCTCTGAACTAACAACATTATCATTCCGTCCCACATTTAAACCGAGTGTGGTGGTGATGGCGGACACTGTGCAGTTCTGGGTGGCGGCGATTTAATTAGGAGCCTCTATCCTGAGGCTCTTAAAACTCCACCCCAGGCCCCACCCCCTGGCCCCCACCCCAATAACACCGTCGGAAGACATTTCTAACGCAGTCGGTCTCCCGGCTTGGAGGTATGTTTTCCCACAGAAAGCTGAGTAAGAGGCCATCAGACTGTGTTTGAAAGGGGCACAAAAAGGGGGTTCACACTTAAGAAATCACTCAGATGCTTTGTGGCTGTTTCCCCGAATGCAGACTCCTTCCTTTGAGCTGTCACGCTGTCCTTCCTAGAGCCGGTGGCGGATGTAAACAGGTGGTGGGGCTGTGATGAACCGCACAGCGTGTTACTCAGGGGAAGAGCACTCCCGCTCTTTCAAAGAAACTTACACGGGGGATTACCAGCACGATCAGAGTGACCGACGCGTTAACACCTTACCACCGAACAGTCACTGGTCAGCCCTGAGGTGTTCGCTACAGTGAGTCTGGGTCCTTGTTTGACAGGTGAGAGGCCTGAGGCCTGAAGAGTTGCCTACGTGTTTGGGTCGAGATGAAAAATAAACGCTTACTTCTGAAAAGTGTGCCTTTGCTAGAGGACCAGGCCCCTAGAGCCAGAGGAGGGCCCGAGCCCAGGGGGGGTTCTGGTTCCGCCCACTCCTGGCAGGTCCTGTGCTAGGAAGTGGTTGGGGGCCAAAGGCACCGTCCAGGCAACCAGACCCCTGGGGGCACGGTTGGTCTTCTTTCCGTCAGGCCCAGGAAGCCGGCTCCACCAGCGAGGTCCGGGTCCCAGAGTGAGGACCCAGGGGCCCCGGGGCTTGGGGTTGGGGAGGGGGAAGGAATTGGGGGCCGGGGGGCCCAATTAGGAGATTGTCCAATCATGAGATCGTCTAGTCCAGTGGTCGGCAAACTGCGGCTCACGAGCCACATGCGGCTCTTTGGCCCCTTGAGTGTGGCTCTTCCACAAAATACCACGTGCGGGCGCGCATGTACAGTGTGATTGAAACTTCGTGGCTCATGCGCAGACGTCGGTATTTTGTGGAAGAGCCACACTCAAGGGGCCAAAGAGCCGCATGTGGCTCGCGAGCCGCAGTTTGCCGGCCACTGGAATGATCCAGGTCAGACATTAACGACGAAAGGATGTAAGAGGTTGAAAAGATGTCCAGCCCTGGCTGGTGTTGCTCAGTGGATAGAGCATCAGACTGCGGACTGAAGGGTCCCAGGTTTGATTCCTGGTCAAGGGCACGTCCCCGGGTTACGGGCTCGATCCCCAGTGGGGGCCGTGCAGGAGGCAGCTGGTTGGTAATCCTCACTCATCATTGATGTTTCTCTCTCTCTTTCTCCCCTCCTCTCTGAAATCAATAAAAATATGTTAAAAAAAAAAAGATGTTCAAAACAAAAATTAACCAGATGTGAGGACCGACTGCATATAGATGATGAATAAGAAGATGAAATGAAAGATGAACGATGACCTGCCATCTCCCTCTGAACATGCCCCTCCCTGGCTGGTCCGGAGGACCCCAAGGCCCTTCCACCTGCACCGAGCCCCTCGCTCACTCACACACCCGCCTTCACACGGGCCTTCTCTCGGCCCCAGCTCTCCTCGGGCATGCCCCCTCCAGCCCCAGCTCTCCTCGGGCATGCCCCCTCCAGCCCCAGCTCTCCTCGGGCATGCCCCCTCCAGCCCCAGCTCTCCTCGGACATGCCCCCTCCAGCCCCAGCTCTCCTCGGGCATGCCCCCTCCAGCCCCAGCTCTCCTCGGGCATGCCCCCTCCAGCCCCAGCTCTCCTCGGGCATGCCCCCTCCAGCCCCAGCTCTCCTCGGGCATGCCCCCTCCAGCCCCAGGGTCTCTGCAAGCATGCCCCCCCGCCCCCATCTCGGCAGCCCTGCCTCCTGCTCAGGTCTCAGGCTCAATGTCAGCTCCTCTGGCTCTCCCAGATGAGGTGCCCTTCTCTCACAGGCACACACTCCCACACTGCGTTCCATTAAACATAGGTGGTGGCGGAAGGAGGTTTACGCACAGTGCAGTACACAGATGATGGATCGTAGAATTTTACACTTGAAACCTATATACGTTTATTAGCCAGGGTCACCCCAATGAATTCAGTTTTAAAAGAATCTTTTTCTGTCTACACAGAACTCATCACCAAGTTTAATGGCATGTGTACATGATAATCCCTTCATCGTCTTCCCCACAGACCTTAGCTCTAGGATCCGTGGCCGGCAAGGGCTCCTGGGTGTAGGCCTGGGTGAGCAGGATGAAATGGAATGTGCTACCAGCAGGCGAGGATGCTGGGAAAGAGAGGTGGCTTGTGGAGGGAAGACAACGGCTTTGTTGCGGGCAAGTTGAGTGTCTGGCAGACATCCCAGTGAAAAGAGAAAGTAGGAAGTAGAACTGCCAAGTTGAGAGCTTGCAAAGATCTTAGTCCAGGGTTTTCCCTGAAGGAGGCACATCTTGCTCAGCCCAAGCCCTCCCACCCCTGCCCCTCCTCCTCCTCTCAGTTTATCCCGACCTGGTTCCTTTGGCGCTGCTCACCCTCTCTTTTCTTCTTGCTTCTGTGGGCTGAGTAGAGAATGCAGATCGCTTGCAACCCATAGTTTTATTGGATTGAGTAACATGAGCCCTAATGAGTTCCTTTGTTTTGCAAATTAGAAAAATATGTCCCAGAGATGCAAAATCATTGACTCAAAGCCACACAGAGAGTTAAAGAGAATGCCTGGTCTAGAGTCCATGGTTTGTTGTCTTTGTGTTTTAATTCCAGTTCAGTGCCCTTTCATTAGCCTGTGCTCGGTGCGGAAGTGTAGGTCAAGCCTGGGGAATGGATTGCCTGAAATCCATGGGCTTCGTAAATCCTTTCTGGAACCAATTTAATTCCCCTACAAAGAGGCCACAGAAAGTACACGAGGACACTCAATGCATATTTTGTTCCAACTTATACAGATTAAAATGTGCTTTCTGACAACATAGGAAATATAGTCAGGAATATTGTAATATGGGGGGGAAAGGGGACATGTAATACTTTCAACAATAAAGAATTATAAAAAATCTAGTAGCCGCAAGTAGCTCGCTGCCTCGTGCCTCTGCTGGCCACCCGCCCACTGCTGCTGGTAGCTCTCCACTGCTCATAGCTCACTGCCCCGCGCTTCTGTAGCTCTCTCCACTTGTAGATTGGTCATGACGTTACAGGACATAATTTGCATATTCCTCTATTTGCATATTCCTCTATTATTATATTAGATACTATTGTAATAACTACATATGGTGCCAGGTGGGTACTAGAAATGTCAGAGAGAACACTTTGTAAAGTATATGGTTGTCTAACCCTGCTGTACACCTGAAACTAATGCAAAATAACATTGAATGTAAACTGTGATTGAAAAGTAAGTTTTTTTAAAGAAAGTAAAATAAATAAATGTGCTTTCTGGAATGCATGGTGACACCGTTAAAGAAAGGCTAGGCTATTCTGGTGCTTTTCAATAAAAGAAAGTGTATTTATAAGCCAACTCTGTATTAACAGATATTATTTAAAAATAACATTACCGAAGATTGCAGTGTCCCACGGGCACGGGCACACTGCCTGGTGGTGCGTGTGTCGGCCAGCCAGGTGGGGAGGGAGGAGGCCGGATTCTTCCCCTTTGCGTTCACTTTCCTCCTCTCTCCTCACATCATCCCTCCTTCTCCCCATTCTCCGCTTACAAGTAGCAGAAGCACAACTAAAAGTGGCAAATAAGAAGGTCACTTGTCATCGCACACAAGGGCAAGTTCAGAGCCGGCACGGTGGAGCCCCGAATTCATCAGGAAGGAGGTCCTCTTCCTCCCTCCACTGCCGCTGGGAAACTCGCCTCGATGCGGTGTGAACACAGCCCTTTGCTGTTGAGACGTTGTGATTTATTAGGAAGACATGCACTGTTTGGCCTTCATCCCCATTTCTGGCACAGAGCTCCTAAAACCAATAGAATTTCTCACCTGTTGAGAATAAAGGTGCCTGTTGTTATGTTAATGAAGCGATTCTGGGACCTCGCCTAAGGGTGGGGGCAGTGCTGGCAGCGCCTGGGCTCCTGGTCTGAAGGTGCAGACGGTGCCACCACTGGTGAAGAGGGGGCTTCCTCCTGTGAGCCACTCTGCCAGCCCCACACCCACCCAGCCGCGGGCTCTGCGTCCCATCGCCCAGGACAGGGGTGGGCAAACTTTTTGACTCGAGGGCCACAATGGGTTCTTAAACTGGACCGGAGGCCGGAACAAAAGCATGGATGGAGTGTTTGTGTGAACTAATACATGTTAACACGGCTGCTGGTGAAGGAGCGGAGGGGAGAGCAAGAGAACCCTCTGCTCTTTCGGCTCCGCGGGCCATAGTTTGCCCACGGCTGGCCCAGGCCTTTCGCACTCCCGGGCCAGCAGCCTGAGTCTCGGAGGGCAGGCCCCGGCCCCACCAGCCTCCCTCAGGCACCCGGTGCTGAAGACTGAGCACCACCAGGTGCTGAGAGCCATGCAAATGGCACTGCTCCCAGGCACCCTGGTGCATCGACCACAGTGCATCTGTATCGCCCCCACAGCAGGTGGCATGCACACATTACTATTCGTGTTGCTGGCAAGTAATACTGTGGAAAATTTTTGCTTTCTTCTCCTTTTACTTTTCTATTTTCAAATTTCCAAAAGTGAGCATATAATCTTTTTTTAGTCAAAAGTAAAATCTAATTTAAAAGTAAAAAGAAAAAAGAACACTACTTTGGGACAGTTGTTAAGAAAACACAAAAGAGCCCAGCCGGGCCGGTGTGGCTCAGGGGTTGAGGGTCGACCTACGATCCAGGAGGTCACGGTTCGATTCCCGGTCAGGGCACAGGCCCGGGTTGTGGGCTCCATCCCCAGTGTGGGGCGTGCAGGAGGCAGCCAATCAGTGATTCTCTCTCATTGATGTTTCTATCTTTCTCCCTCTCTGAAATCAATAAAAGTAAAAAATAAAAGAAAATAGGAACAATGGGATAGGAACACAGGTGGCATCTGACATGGCCCCTATCCAAAGGAGCATAGGACACACTAAATGGTTGGTAAACAACTGAAAGTTGGCGGAGGTGGAGGTGGAGGTGGGCGGCGGGGCGGGGGGTGCCGGGAGCCGGTCCATCCTTGCTGTTTCAAGGGACCTGGCATATATGGCATACGGTTCTTAATATGTTTGCTCACCTTCTTGGTGCTGTGTTTTAACCAAGGTCACCTCTCCGAGAAAGGTTGAATCCCCAAGTAGGGATTTTCCCCTGAAGTTAGGGAGGGAATAAAACCCCTCAACTAAGTGCCAGGCGGGTAATTAATCACTTTAACTATGAACAATCATGCTTAAGCTACATAATCTTTACTCCCTGGAATGGAGATAAGAAACGCCCTAACCTTTGTAATAGAGATTGACAGGATTAAAATGAACTGGTATAAATACAGATGTAACAAGACAGCAAGAGACAGGGCTTGGAAGACAGGACCAAGAGAGACAGAGCCTAGGCACAGAACCTACACAGAATGTTCTCTACAGACAGAAGAACTTCGCTGGAGAGAACATGGCAAAAGATCCTGGACTGAACCTGACTACAGAAATATGGCAAGAGAACCTGACTAGAACCTGGTGACCGAACCTGGCTGGAGATCTCAGACAGAACCTGGCTGGGGAACCTAGCAAGACAACATGGACACTGAACCTGGCTGGAGATCTGAAGCAGAACCTCTCTGGAGATCCAGACCAGAACTTGACCTGGACAGAACCTAACCTAGGCTGGAGATCCTAACCAGAACTTCCCTGGAAATCCAAAGCAGAACCTCTCTGGAGATCGAGACCAGAACTTGGCTGGAGATCCTAAGCAGAACCTCTCTGGAGATCCAGACCAGAACTTGGCTGGAGATCCTGGCTGGAGATCCTGGCTAGGCTGCTGATCAACTGAACGCTGTCTCCGTGTCATTCCTTCTCCGCTGACTCCGTCCACACCTTTGGGGACCCCTGGACCTGTTGGGGCTGGACCCTGGCATATGGCGCCCGAACAGGGACCCCTTAAGTAAGCCCCCCCACACTCGGGACGGATAGGACTCCACCGTAGGAAGAGGGTGGATAGTCTTCGCCGACTCCGTCCACACCTTTGGGAACCCCTGGAAAAGGATTCCCCTAGGTAAGCCCCCCCCATTGAAAACCCCCACACTCGGGACGGATAGGACTCCACCAGGGTGCTACAGACCCCCCTATAGAGGATAAGTAGGGTAAGAAGGTGGATAGTACAGAACTTAGATTGAGAAGATGTGCCATACTGAGTCCAAAGAAAGAAGACTCTGTATTGATCCTTAGATTGAGAAGATGTGCCATACTGAGTCCAAAGAAAGAAGACTCTGTATTGATCCTTAGATTGAGAAGATGTGCCATACTGAGTCCAAAGAAAGAAGACTCTGTATTGATCCTTAGATTGAGAAGATGTGCCATACTGAGTCCAAAGAAAGAAGACTCTGTATTGATCTTTAGATTAAGAAGATGTGCCATACTGAGTCTAAAGAAAAAAGACTCTGTATTGATCTTTTAACATATATGCTTGCTAGCAGAGGAATTAAGGTTACTCCCAGTCAGACAGAACGTTTTATACAAGAAGTATGTCCATGCTTTTCTGAGGAAGGAAAGGTAAATGTAATGGCATGGGAGAAGGTAGGCCCAAGGAGCCTTATCCTTAACCCCACTGCAGCCTTTCCATCCCGGGAAAGTGCAGGATTGGCAAGCTCTCCCTGGGGTGATAGATCAGGACTCAGGTAATAGCGGAAAGCGCCAATCCTACTCTTAAAATGGATATAAGAGAGCATTTGAGGTTTTTCTTTTTAATGCTTGCTTTTAAAAGATAATAAAAGGGGGAATTTGCCGGGAGCCGGTCCATCCTTGCTGTTTCAAGGGACCTGGCATATATGGCATACGGTTCTTAATATGTTTGCTCACCTTCTTGGTGCTGTGTTTTAACCAAGGTCACCTCTCCGAGAAAGGTTGAATCCCCAGGTAGGGATTTTCCCCTGAAGTTAGGGAGGGAATAAAACCCCTCAACTAAGTGCCAGGCGGGTAATTAATCACTTTAACTATGAACAATCATGCTTAAGCTACATAGTCTTTACTCCCTGGAATGGAGATAAGAAACGCCCTAACCTTTGTAATAGAGATTGACAGGATTAAAATGAACTGGTATAAATACAGATGTAACAAGACAGCAAGAGACAGGGCTTGGAAGACAGGACCAAGAGAGACAGAGCCTAGGCATAGAACCTACACAGAATGTTCTCTAGAGACAGAAGAACTTCGCTGGCGAGAGCATGCCGGAGGATCCTGGACCGGGACTGGCCTCGGAGCCTGGAGGCAGAGCCTGGCGAGAGAGCATGGCAGGGGATCCTGGACTGAACCTGACTGCGGAGATTGGCAGGAGAGCCTGACTAGAACCTGGTGACTGAACCTGCCTGGAGAACCTGAGCAGAACCTCTCTGGAGATCGAGACCAGAACTTGGCTGGAGATCCGGGCTAGAGATCCTGGCTAGGCTGCTGATCAACTGAACGCTGTCTCTGTGTCCTTCCTTCTTCGCCAACTCCGTCTACACCTTTGGGACCCCTGGACCTGCTGGGGTTGGACCCCGGCAGGGGGGCTGTCCCACACCAACAAGCTACTCTCGGACACCAGGTGGGCGTCCCACAATTTAACTCAGTTCCGACACTATCTACCCAAAGACAGCACCAGACCCCACAGCTGAAGAGCTCAGCCCGCAACACTACTCCTTCCCCTTCACATCCCTCAGCGCTAGATGCCAGCCCCAACTCTGGGTGTCACCTGTGCTTCTGGCCCACCGGCTGTAGAGTGGAGGTCCCTAGGACCTCCTGCTTAGGCTCCATTAACTTGCTGGAATGGGTGGTAGACTCAGAGAAACAGTTTACTTACTAGATTACCCGTTTATGATCAAAGGATGCGACTTAGAAACAGCCAGATGGAAGAGCCCGCGCCCTCTCCAAGCACCCACTGTCCTGGCATCTCCACAGCTTCCGGTGCTCTCTGACCCCCGACTTTGGGTTTTAATGGAGGCGTCATTACGTAGGCAAGGCTGGTTAAACCCTTAGCCAAGCTTCAGCCCCTCCCCAGAGGCCAGGGGATGGGACTGAGAGCTCCAGCCCTGTAATCCTGTGGTTGGATCTGCTGGCAACCAGCCCCTGCCCTTAGGTGAGGCCCAGAAGTCACTCAGTCACATAACAAAAGGCATCTCTATTCTCAACACGTGAGGAGTCCCATGGGTTAAACTTTAGGAGCTCTGTGCCAGAGATGGGGATGAAGACCAAATATTGTATATCTTTCTTATAAATCACAATATCTCAACAACAAAGGCATATATTCACAATACATCTAGGCTAGTTTTTCCCGGTGATGAAAATTAGAGGCCAGGGCTGCATCAATTATGCTAATTCTGCTGATAGACAATAACTGCGCAAGAATTCAAGAGGGGCAGAGGATGTGGCAGAAACTGGCAGTGGCTTTTGATGGAGGAGCGTAAATGCTGTGTTTTCCTTTTCTTAAAGAAACACGGGAAAGGGCAGCATCCAAACAAAAGCACGTCTTCTACGTGTAACTTCCCAAATGGCGATAGACGCGCCGCTGCCTCAGTTCTAACAATAACACCCTGACTGGGGACATGGAAACGGAACACAGAATGGATTTGTGGCGCATGGAGACCTGCAAGGATAGTGAATGAAATGGGTCCACAGCGTCAGCCTTGAAGCACTTCCCTATCCCATTCATCTGCCTCCTGGGATCTTTGGGTCTGAGGACAGTGAAGGCAGAGGCATTATTTATTCCAATCATGTGTTTCCTTGACTTGTGGTTCTCTAGCAATGGAGTGGGAGGCGGCGGGTGGAACGCACACAGGCCCCGGAGCACGCGCTCCAGTCCACCCGAAGGTGCTCTGAGACCATCCCGACACCACAGCTCGTCCTCTAGGAGCCCTGACAGGTCGGGGTGCCGCTCCATCACCCCATCCACTCAGTTAACCCCCGGAAGGTAGATCTCCGGAACCTGCTTCGCTTGCATAACCCTTGACAGTTTCCGAGGGCGGCCACCCCGTTTGTACGATCCCTCGATCCCTCGTAGGAGCACAAAAGGAAAGATGAGATTCAAGGTGAGAAAGTAGTTTGTTCAAGGTCGCGTGGCCTGGAGTGGCGGCGTCTACTTTTCCTATCTGAGGTCCCTGTATTCATCCAAGTTCAGAGTTTTCCCTCAACACAACAGTCTTGATACACACACACACACACACACACACGCTCACACACACTCACACACACACTCACACACACACACAGACACACACACACACACACACACACGGGAAGAACCGGTCAAGAAAGAAGCCCTGCATATCTGGCCTGTGTTAGGAAGGGTTGTTTTCAAAAGTTCACATAGATTTTCTCTTTCTCTTTTCTTTTTTATCTCATACTTTTTTTCTCTTCTCTTTAGTCCTCGTTCCCTCACTTCCTCCCTCCCTCCCTGTCTCTCTGCTGTTTAACACCGAGCTCTCAGATGTTTGGGATAAAAACAGCTACATTAAGCTGCGTTCTCTCTTCCACCCCTGCCCTCTTATTGCCGATCCAACTGTTGGTTCTATGATAACAAACACAGGGACACTTGGATACCACATGGCACTCAATGCCAAAACCATTCTCTACCCACAGGAGACTGTGGCATCGTTTGAAAAATTAAATGCATTAAAATTATATTGTTGGCTCCTTAAAATACCTCTCATCATTTATAAAACATTATCCCCTTTGGTTCCTCATATTTTTAGCTCAATAAGTACCCGGTGGACCAAAAGGCTCTGACTTGTTGATCTTGGTTTTCCCATATAATATTTCAAAAGCTAAACTGCTAGTTACTGTGACTATTGCGAGACTTTCCTCCCCAGACAAAACACAGGAGGGAAGTATGTGGAGAAGCTTCCGCTACCATACCTGTCTTTGTACAGGCCGTCAACAGCATGCACTGCTCGCGGCTGACGCGACTAGCTCTGTGGATTATTGCAACGCCTGCTCCTTGAGCCTCAATGTAGCAGTAGCCAAGATAGAATGTCTTTTTTGAGTAGTGTTTTTGAAAGGGCTCAGCCTATAGAAATAATCTTGAAAGATGATCTTGGAATGGCCAATTTGTTTAAAATGCATGGGTATAGGTGAGCAGAGAAAGACAAACTTGGCAACTCCCATCTTCTCTCCCTTCCTTTCTTGACCAAATAAAGGTCAGGCAGAGTACACTTACCTCTGATAATAACAGGGACACGTTTTGCTTGCTGTCCGCGTTAGGGGAATACAGAGCATTGAACTTATATGTAAAACCCGATGGGAGGTTGAGCGGTCCAGTCCCTGGGAAATAGCTCCCGTCAGGCGATCCCTGTCATCACTGGGAGGATGGAGAAGCAAAATGTGGTGGCGGTCAGGGCTGCATGGATTAGATGTAAACATGACATCATGGATGGGCCTTGAAGGAATAGCACAGAGTAAAAAAAAGAAATAGACATAAAGCAGCAATCACGTCTGGCAAGAACATGCACTACGAAGAAATGCACCTTGAAACTGTGGAAGGGGGCTCATGGGGGAGGAAGTGCTGATGGGGATAACAGATACTTGGTCAATCACTCACGCTGTTGAGCGAGGGCCTGGCACAGACCCGGGGTGGTGGGCCATGAGCTGAGGAATATGATTAACTCCAACTCAGCACCTGAGGCCCAAATAGGAAAAGAAGGGGACATGTTTAGACGGAAACAATTACTGTCTCCCATGACAACCACAACCACTGATGCTCTGGATCCCTCTTCCCATTGGCCAGGACGGCAACGTGTTCCCGGCCCTGCTCCTGTGCCTGGGATTTCCTTCTGTTCCCACCCAACAAAACACTCCCCTGCTGAAACGGACACGTGCGTATGTTCTCACCACAGAGGAGGGGGCAGGATCTGTCTCAGACTTCTGAAGGGGACAGGGACAGAGCCTGCAGGACTCACCCAACGCAGACATCTCCTTGGCATCTCCTGTGCCAGCTTTAAAGCCCAAGTAGCGTTTTCACTCTGCTCATGATAGATCCTCGTTTGAAATGTCAAATGCTCAATACTATTTCTTTCTCTTTTTTTCTTCTAAATGTGTTTTTATTGATTTCCGAGGGGAAGGGAGAGGGAGAGAGAGATAGAAACATCTACGATGAGAGAGAATCATGGATTGGCCGCCTCCTGCACGCCCCCCACTGGAGATGGAGCCACAACCCGGGAATGGAGCTGCGACCTCCTGGATCACAGATCAGTGCTCAGCCACTGAGCCAAGTCAGCTGGTCAGAGCCCATTAAAGAGTGAGACCAGGCACTGGAAATGTTTATTCTTTTCATTAAAACTTTCTCTTCTTAATTAATGCTTATGAACTTTTATTTCAATGTCTCATACAAAATGCAATGGCCGATGGGACAGGACTGACCCACGGCGTTGTCTGAGTTCTTGGAATGCTTTATCCATGCGTCTTATAAACGCAGAGGGCAGGGCGCACGAGTTAGAGCCCCAACTTCAATATTGTCTCCGTGGCCTTTGGCAAGTCACTCATCTCTTATCTCTGTTTCAATCTCCATAAAACAAGCATGTGCATTGACTGAGCCCCACGGAACACAGTGAAGTGTGACTAATTAGTGTTTGCAGCGCGGCTTGATGAGCGGCGTTCAGTGTGATGGTTGTTGTGTTATGATGTAAGTGGTGGTTGTTACCTTTAACATCAGAAGCAACTGGCGTGACAGCAAAGCTTTCTGTTGGAACTCAGATCTTGCAGGAGGCATGCAACATGCTTCTTGCCAGCAGATCTCCTTCTTTAAAATAACAAGGGAGACGGTGTTCGGTGAGTCAGTGAGCCATCCCTGTGCACAGTGAGGTACAGGGCATGCTAAGTGCTACTTTCAGACGTTTGGGGCCTGACACGTAAAATGGAGAGTGATGAGGGGCCAGTGGGCTGGGGGTGGCGGCACAGAGGACGGGGAACAGCCCACGAAGACCTTCCCCAGTGTGGTCTGCGGCCTTCCCCCAGGCTCCTGGCCCTAATGCCACCGTGACCAGGACAGTCATTTCTGTGCCTTCCTGGGAGTCCTTTCTGTCACCACTTTACCATTTTGCACGAAGGACTGACCATCGAGCCGTGTCCAACGGGCACAGAGCAAATGGATATCTGAGGGGATGGGCTGGAATGTGAAGAACTGGACAGTACAGGTTACAGATTCCTGCCCAGTCGCCAATAAGCCTGCGGTTAGAATAGTTTCCTGGGCCACCTTTCCTCTCGCTTCGCAACAGAGAATTAGTGAGACAAGTAAGATGACGTATCAGGCGGGGTGACTGAATCACTTTTATGAAAGCTGATCGTTGGACATGTAAAGCAAATGGGTACATTTTTAATCCATTCACAAGGGTAGTCATGGATATGATTGAAAATTAAATTGAACAATTGAGAAACTTCGGGAATGTAAAATTTTCAGAGTATTTGCAAATAGCAGTGACTGTCCAATAAGAGAAATTACCACTCAAGGAAAAGATGACACTGTAGACACTTAAAAGCCACAGAGACAGAAACACATTAGTGATGAGTGACTGAAATTTGGGGGGAGCACCGCACAAGGAAGAAACAAGGCAAAAAAGCAAGTATATTTATAGTTTAGGAGAAAAAGAAAAAGGGATTATACATGCAAACACCCTGGCGTTTATTTATTCATTCGAGCAACAGGTATTTGTGGTGCACATGACAGAACAGGTCATTCTTGCCATCAACTAGCTCAGCCTCAAGCAGAGATGCTGTGGGAACAAGTACCTGTACCTCAGTTGCATGCTGCAGTCGAGGTGTGAAGGCATCAAAGACAGCAGCTAGATCTGCCTGGATAGGGACAGGAAGCTTTCCCAATTAAGATTATTTTTGATCTGGGTCTTGATAGATGGATTTGGAAGATTATTAGACTGAAAAAAAAATAGGCATTTCAAGGCAAAGGAATAGCACATACAAGAGCACTGTATCCTTGACCTGTTGCCACAGTGAGCATTACAGACAAGCCGCCCCAAAACTTGGTGGCTTCAAACAGAACCATGAATAATGTCTCCTGAGCATACATGTTGGTGCTGCCATTCTGCTGATGGGCGTGTGGCTTGGCTGGTCTTCGCTGGGCTGGCACAGGTCTGAGCTCAGTGGGCAGGTCAGCTGACAGCTAGATGGCAGAGTCAACCTCAGGAGTCAACCTCGGCCGGGGTGACTCAGCACCACTCCACATGGGATCTCTCCGCCCAGCAGGCCAGCCCGGACTTGTTCTAAAGGCAGAGACAAAGGCCCAAGAGGCAGCAGAGCTCAGGCAGCCCAGTAGGCCTGGGCCCAGACCTGGCACAAAGATTTCAGACGCAGTCCACTGCCCGAAGCAGGTCCCCAGGCCAGCCCAGGCTCAGAGGGGGAAATAGACCCATCTCTCGATGGGAAGAACTACAAAGTCACATTGTAAACAACGTGTACACAATGCTGTCATCAACCAATCAATCCCCAGTTACTAAGATGTAAAATAATGTTATAATTTTCAGGAAAAAGCCAGGTGGTTGAGCGTCGACCTATGAACCAGGAGGTCACGGTTCGATTCCCCGGTCAGGGCAAATGCCTGGGTTGCTCCCGGTGTGGGGAGTGCAGGAGGCAGGTGGTCAATGATTCTCTCTCATCATTGATGTTTCTACCTCTCTCTCTCTCCCTTCCTCTCTGGAATCAATAAAAATGTATTTTTAAAAAATAAATAAAAAGCCAGGCTTTTTGTATGGCTTGAGCATAAAATTCAAGTTGGGGGAGAAATAGACAGGAATGACGTTGTAAGGGTCGACTAGAGCAAGGTCATGAAAGGACTTGTAAACCATGTTTAGGAGTTTGGCTTGTTTTTTAGGTAACTGGAAAGACATATGATTAATGCAATAATACATACATAAGGGAAATTTTCCTAAAGAAAAGGGAGACTGGAGTTAGAAAGACCAGTTAAGAAGCACTATGGTGATGTAGGTGAGAAGTGATTAGCTTTTGTACAAAAGAAGGGGGAATGAAGAAGAAAAGAGGGTGACAAATTTGGAGAAGTGTTGGAAAGAGAAGTAAAAGATTGAGTGTGTGGTAGTAACTACTTGTATCTTTGCCCTTTTCTCATGATTATAAACCCCCTAATTTTCATGAGTCCATGTTGACTCAAAATAATGACCACATTTCCCAGCTTCCCTTGCAGCTAAAGGAGATCATGTGAACACAGGATTCTGGTCACTGAAACATAAACAGGTGTGTCATGAAGCAGTTCCCTGGAACCATCACTCAAAGACAGTGGAGGCATGTTCTGCTTTTTCCTTGCTCTGTCCTATTGCTGGAAATGCAAACACCCATTTTGGGGCCAGAGGACAAGGGCTGCACCCTGGGGTGGCGGAGTGATGAGCTGGAAGGGGCTTGGGTTCTTAGAGAGTTAAAAGAATGAAGCCAGCATCAGCCCTGACCTGCATGCCTACTTCCTGACTTTTAGGTCTAAAAGGACTAAACCACTATCACATATAGGCCTCTGATTCACAGCTAGCCTGCTCTGAACTGATACAGATGTGGAAGGATAAATTAATATTTGTTTGGGTCGTGATATTATTAGACCAGGAGGAGGAACAAGTCTCCAAAGGAAGTTCATGAGTTCTGTTCTGTAGCTGATAAGTGTATGGTGCTCGGGGAAGAAACAGATAAAGATCTTTACATCTGGGGAGGGCATTGAAAAGACATACTAAAAACATTTCTGTATCTTTGATATATATTTTGTACCATTTGCTTGTTTAACCTAAGCATAAATAATTAAAATAATAATAATAATTAAATGCCAGTACTTAACAAATGCTTTCAGAAAATAAAAGAGGAGAGAATACTTCCCAGCTCATTCTATGAGGCTAGTTTTAACTCTAATGTCAAAACAAGACACAGATATCACTACATCCTAATAAATATAGATGCAAAAACCTTCAGCAAAATGCTAGCAAACAGATTCCAGCAACATATAAAACTGGGATTTACCCCCAAAATGCATATGGTTTAATATATGAAAATGTGTAATATACCATATTAATACAATAAAAGACAAAATCACATGATCACCTCTATCAAAACAGAAAAGTCATATGACAAAATTCTACACCACCTCATAATAAAAACATCTTCACCCCAATAAAAAGCATCTATAAAAAAACCCCACAGTTAATATCATACTTAATGGTGAAAATGGAATGCTTTCTCCCGAAGATCACTATCAAAACAGAATGTCTTTATTCCGCACATCTATTTAATATGATACTGGAGGACTAGCAAGAGCAATTAGACAAGAGAATGAAATAAAAGCAGCCAGGTTGGAAGGAAGAAGTGAAACTCTCTATTTGCAGATGACAGTTTTGTATAGAGAAAATACTAAGGAGCCTACCGAAACTAGTAAAATAAACAAGTTCTGCAAGGTTGCAAGATATAAGACCAATATACAAAAATCAACTGAATACACTAGCAATGAACAACCTGCAAATGAAATTAAGAAAAACAATTGAATGTACAATAGTATCAAAAAGAATGAAATACCTAGGAATAAGTTAATATTGGGAGTGTAAGACGTACAATGAAAACGACAAAATATGTTGAAGAAATTAAAGAAAACAAATAAATGGGAAGACACCCCAGATTGAAAATTTCCCCCAGTTTATCTGTTGATTCGATGCAATCTCTATCAAAATCACAGCTGCTCCCATTGCAGAAATTGGCAAGCTCATCTTGAAACTCATGTGAAAATGCAGATAACTCAGAATAGCCAAAGCAATCTTGGAAAAAAGGAAAGAATAAAGTTCTTCTTGATTTCAAGACATAATAGAAGGCTTCAGTAATCAACCCACTGGCATAGATCCATGGACTAGAACTGGGAGTCCATAAAGACTCCACCTCTGGTCAACTGAATTTCAACAAGGGCGCCAAGACAATTCAAGGGAGGAATAGTTTTTCCAACAAATGATACTGTGACAACTGGATATCCGCATGCAAAAAGAATGCGGTAAGAAAATGAAATAAAAGAGATCCTACCTCACAACATATGCGAAATTTTATATGTAATATACATAATTACTATATTCAAAAGCTAACTCTTACACCTCACTGCATAAGGTAAAACAATAAAACTCTGAGAAGAAAACATAGATGTAGATCAGATTTGGCAATGGTTTCTTAGATATCTGACACTGAAGATACAAGCAACTATGTAAAAAATAGATAAACTGGACTTTATCTACATTACAAGCTTTTTTTTTTTGCTTCAAAGGACACTATCAAGAATGTGAAAAGAACACATAAAGTAGGAGAAAATATTTATAAATCATAACCAGATCAGGAACTCAGCAAAATAAAAGGACAAATAAACCAATCACAAATGGGCAAAGAATCTGAATAGATATATCTTCCAAGAAGATGTACAAATTGCCAATAAGCACATGAAAAGATGTTCAATACCATCAGTCATTAGGGAAATGCAAATCAAAACTACAAAACACCACTCCACTCCCACTGGGATGGCTGGATAAAAACCACAAGTGTCGGCGAGGCTGTGAATGAACTGGACCCTCCCACCCTGCTGGTGGGGATGCGAAAGGCAGCCACTTTGGAAATCAATTTGGCAGCTCCCCAAAGTAAGGTGAGGCCCAAATGTATTTGAATTCACAAATTCACAAATTTGTATTTAGCGGTTTAACCGCTAAACTCCCACCTAGGAATAGCTTCCTGGGTGCACTAGTGAGGATGAGGTTACTTTCCCTGTCTCCTCTTATTATGGAAACCTGGGAACTTTAAGAGAATCTAGTGAAAGGTAGATGGAAGTGGTGGTGACCTCAGGTGGGTGAGGACGCTGGCATCCTTGGCACCTACCTGTCTTTGTGATTGCCCCTCTGAGCATGGCTGCCCACGCCAAAGCCACCTCCTGGAGATCTCGCCCTCACCTCTGCATCCTGCCACAGGAAGGAGGAAGAGCAGTGACCGGAAGTTGTAGAGACCACTTCCTCCTACATCTCATTGGCCACACCAGAGAAGAAGGAGGGAATCCTTATGTAGCGGAGGGCAGGGGGTCATTCGTCAACATCTGCAGGCAGGTGGCCATGGAGAAGCTAAGGGGGTCATTCCAGCAACGTGGACCGGGTTTGGGTGCATCTGGGCTCTGCCGTCAGGTGGGCCTGCAGTTCAATCCCGGTTCTGGCCTCTTTTTCCCCAGCTGGGAGGTGTTGGCTACTATGCTTCATCTTTTCTCTTCAGTTACCCTTTCTGCAAGAGGATAAGATAGCCCTTAAGAGATGGCCAAAGGAGGTTGAAAACAATTTAGCTTTGCAAAGTATTTCCTAGGCACCATATGATCGCACCATTGACCTTGATATTCCTTTATAAAGAAGTGCAGAGGTCGGGTTGTTTCAGCGTTTGCTGACTCAGCAGCTCAACAACACAGCTTTGCCCCCTCTCGGTTCTGCTTTCTCGGGGGCTCCCCTCGGAGTCACAGGATGGCTGTGGGTGATCCCAGTGTGGATAATCAGTAGTTAGCTCTCTTGGCCTGTCAGATACACCAACAGTGAGTTCACCATCGGGACTATTGGACACGGAAATCTTTTTTAAAATCATTGTTTGGATGGTTTTCTTTTAAAATTAGTCCCTTGTACGAGGGACAATATAGGACCTAGCTAAAAATCCATTGAACTCATGCCAAAATGCTATATTTGATGTCTATAAAAGATCCAGATTTCTGGGTTTAGAAATACCAAAAACGCATACAGACATTTTTGTATGGAACATAAATAGCAACCTAAGAACATAAATATCTGCAGCTGCGTCATGTGACCTTCGACATGGCTCTGCAAATAGCTGTCATCTGCAGCCGGTACGGTGGTGCCCGACACGCGGAGGAGAGAGCCTGCGTGGGTGCACATTTCCCAAGAGCAGCCTTGACAAGGCCAGGGCACGTTTGAAAGCATTGCTTGATCAGCTGCTTTTCCAAGTAGAAAGGGCAATAGAAGTAACATGGCTTTCAGGATGCTTTGGGCGGCAAATAAGAGACTCAAAAACGGACTAATGTACTGTGTAATAAATAAAGTAAACGTATTGTCATTTAAGAAGTACAGAGGTCGGCCTGGCAGGGGTTGGTTGAGCATCATCCTGTGCACCATGAGGTCGCCGGTTCGATTCCCAGGCAGGCACATGCCTCGGTTGTCAGTTTGGTCCCCGGTCAGGTTAGGGATGGGAGGCAATCGATTGATGATTCTCTTTCGCATCGATGTTTCTCTCTCCCTCTCCCTTTCTCTCTCTCTCTCAAATCAATAAAGACAAATTTATTTTTTTTTGAAAGAAGTGCAGAGGTCGGGTTGTTTCAGCGTTTGCTGGCTCAGCAGCTCAACAACACAGCTTTGCCCCTTCTCGATTCTGCTTTCTCGGGGGCTCCCCTCGGGGTCACAGGACGGCTGCCCCAGATCCAGGTGTCACGTGGAGTAGGACTACGTGAAGGGGGGGGGCGCTGTTTCTTCCCAGGCATCTCTGTGTCCGCAGGAGCACAGAACATGACCCTGTAAACTCCTAGCCTCTCACGGTAGGTTGCCGTGGTGCCCATTTCTGAACTGGCAAGGTGATCGCCTCACCCTGCTGGGCTTAGACCGGCCAGACTGACCCTCTCGGGCCAGGGAGGGGCCCAGCCTCCCATGATACACGTAGCCACCAGGCGCCTGAATAAAATGGGATTTTGCTAGCGAGAAAGAAAGGGAATGGCCAATCGGTAGGCTACTAACTACACCACAGGGACCAAGGTCTGTTGAAAGCATCGTTGGCATGTTTTTCTATGTTTATTTAAAGTCTGAGCGACTTTATATGACTAGTTTTCCCTGAGAATTTTGGAAGCTGGTGCTAACATTGTCTGCATGTTGATTTTTGGAAAGACTGGAGTAGGCAAGCCGCAGCCTTTCCTGACCACGCGGCCCCCCCCAGGTCTCCCTCCCAGCCCTTCTGTCCAGTGCCGGACACTCGGTGTTTACCCAGCTCTGCGGATTGTCTGCCACTAGACCAGTGGTTTTCCTCCCACTTTTCCTGGAGGTCCAGGGAGGGGGCCCTGCTCAGGGTTGGCTGGGTCGGGGGTGGGGACGGGAGGAGGCTAGGGACACCAGGTCACACACACCCTCCCCTACTTCAACCAGACTGCTCTCCAGTGTATGCGCATTAGGGCTTCCTGGCCGATCCTTTTGCAAAGGAGTCCCGCTCCCTGTAGAGAGTCTGAACAGCGATGGGCTGGAGGATCTCCCAGCGGGCTGCCAGGAACCTTCCAGAACCTCTGGGCTCCGCACATTCTTTCCGATCTCGTGCAAGTGCCCCGTAGCTGGGAGTCCCTCCCAGTTGGTTCCTCTTTCTCTGTGCTGTCTGCCTTCACCACCCACGAGATCCTCTTCAGTCACGAGAGTTGGTTTTGGGCACAGCTGCCACCCAGGCAACTGTCACTTCGGTGCTGCGCCAACTCGTCCGCCCGTGGCCCCCAGGCTAGTGTCTCAGCCACTGATTGTCATTTATCAATGAGCTGCACCAGTGCCAACCCTGTGAGCTGATCTCTGCCAGGTGTTCTCAAAGTGTGTTCCAGGGGCCCCTGGGGTTCCTCAAAAGCCACCCATGGGAGTCTGTGCGTGAAGCGCTTTCACCAGGATACTAGGCACTATTTGTCTCTTTTGCTCGCGTTCCAGAGGCCTCAGGGCCTGGGCGACGGCCAGACTGAAACTGAACGCAGAAGCAGATAGGGAACCCAGCTGTATGCTCGTGGGCCGGGCTTTCAAAAGATGTGAAAAATGTGACATAAGGGGCCCTGGCCGGTGCCTCAGTTGGTTGGAGTATCGTCTCATACCCAAAGGTTGTGGATCCCATCCCCGGCCTGGGAGTGTCCTGGAGGCAATCAATTGATGTTTCTCTCTCACATCAATGTGTCTTCTCTCTCTCTCTCTCTCTCTCTCTCTCTCTCTCTCTCTCTCTCTCTCTCTCTCTTTCTCTCTCTCTCTCTCTCTCTCTCTCTCTCTCTCTCTCTCTCTCTCCCCCCCTTCTCTCTCTAAACATCAATAAAAACTTATCCTCAGGTGAGAATGAAAAATAATTGTTAGAAATGTAAAATAAGGTCACATTTCCCCCTAAAGCGAAAAATGTAGCTATTCTCATTAAGCTGTGTCATGGAAGCTCACATAATCAGTTGATTATTATTATTTGAAAAAGCAATATTAGAATGTCTTCCCAGGTTATATGTCTCAGATGTCACTACTGAGAGACCGAACCCACAGACACACAAGCTTTGGGGTCTTCGAGACACAAAGGCTGAGACGGCAGCCTGTCCTTACAGTGTGAGTGTGGCTCCGCTCAGCACTCCTGCCCAGCGCCTCCCCACCCAGGGCCCGTGTTCCGCAAGGGAATCCAGAACTTTCCCCACAGCGGAGCCCAGGAAGGCCGCTGGCCGCTGACCACTGACCGGGCAGAAATGCCTCCGAAGCTCCGGGGACTCTGCTGGGGCAACACTGCGCCGAGTCTGTTGGCGTGTTTAATAATTTGATAATAGACTTCTACTGAAACACAAGACTTTGAAGTGTTAGCCACAGTTAATCAGATCGGGCATATTTACACACCATCAGGGACAGTCTGCCAAGGGGTGCATATTGCTCTCATTTTGCCCATTTCCCCTTTTTAAAATAATAATCAGATGCGTCACACGGCATAATTCAATAAGCTATGACATTTTGAATATTAGTTGCAAAATACGTAATTGGTTCTCTGACTTGGGACATTAAACTGAATGAAGCCCTGTGTTTGCCTTTGTGCCATTGTACCTGGATTTTTCCTATTAGATAATTCTTTTTTTTTTAAGTTATTGAAGAGAGAGAGAGAGAGAGAGAGAGCAACATTGATGTGTTGTTCCACTTATTTATGCATTCATTGGGTGATTCTTTTTTTAAAATAAATCTTTATTGTTCAGATTATTACAGATGTTTCTCTTTTTTCCCCCCATAGCTCCCCTCCACCCGGTTCCCACCCCCACCCCATGCCCTTATCCCCCCCACTGTCCTTGTCCATAGGTGTAAGATTTTTGTCCAATCTCTTCCCACACCCCTTCCCCCCAGAATAGTCAGTCCGCTCCCTTTCTATGCCCCTAATTCTATTATATTCACCAGTTTATTCTGTTCATCATATTTTTTATTGACTTGATTTTTAGATTCACTTGTTGATAGGTATGTATTTGTTGTCACTTTGTTGTTCATAATTTTTATCTTTACCTTTTTCTTCTTCTTCCTCTTCTTAAAGAATACCCTTCAGCATTTCATATACTCCTGGTTTGGTGGTGATGAACTCCTTTAGCTTTTTCTTGTCTGTGAAGCTCTTTATCGACCTTCAATTCTGAATGATAGCTTTGCTGGGTAGAGTAATCTTGGTTCTGGGTTCTTGCTTTTTATCACCTTGAATATTTCTTGCCACCCCCTTCTGGCCTGCATAGTTTCTGTTGAGAAATCAGCTGACAGTTGTATGGGTACTCCCTTGTAGGTAACTAACTGTTTTTCTCTTGCTGCCTTTAATATTCTCTCTTTGTCTTTTGCCCTTGGCATTTTAACTATGATGTGTCTTGGTGTGGTCCTCTTTGGATTCCTTTTGTTTGGGGTTCTCCGCGCTTCCTGGACTTGTAAGTCTATTTCTTTCACCAGGTAGGGGAAGTTTTCTGTCATTATTTCTTCAAATAGGTTTTCAATATCTTCCTCTCTCTCTTCTTCTGGCACCCTCATAATTCGGATGTTGGTATGCTTGAAGTTGTCCCAGAGGCTCCTTACACTATCTTCATATTTTTGGACTCTTTTTTCTTTTTGCTTTTCTTGTTGGGTGTTTTTTGTTTCCTCATATTTCAAATCTTTGATTTGATTCTTGAGATCCCCTAGTCTACTGTTGAATTTCTGTATATTATTCTTTATTTCAGACAGTGTATACTTAATTTCTGACTGGCCCTTTTCCAAATTTTGGCATTCTCATTAAGAACCTTGAAGGTCTCACTAAGTTCCTCGGAGATTTCTAGAAGATTCTTGAGTCACCTTATAACTGTGGTTTTGAACCCTAACCCAGTAGTTTGCTTTCCTCCATTTCTTTCATTCATGACATGTTTCTTCATCTCCACATTTTGGCTGCTTCCCTGTGTTGATAGAGTGGCTTTGTGTGCTAGGTGTCCTATAGGGCCCAGTGGCTCAGCCTCTCCAATTACCTGAGGTGGACACTCTTGGTGCACCCCTTTATGGGCTGGGTGCACAGTCTTGTTGTAGTTCAGCCTTGATTGCTGTTAGTATCACTGGTAGGAATTGACCTCTAGGCCAATTGGTTGTGAGGACCCGCTGTGTCTATAATGGAAGAACTGCTGTGCTGGAGACACCCTTATGGGGCAGGACTTGTTTCAGTGGGGCTTTGGGGCTCATTGAGTCTGCCTCTTGAGCGTGTCACTTATGGATGTGAGGAGTTGAAATCTAATATCGTCTCACACTGACCACTGGGTACACCGGCTCTTATTGGGTGATTCTTGTACGTACCCTGACCAGGGATCAAACCTGCAACCTTAATGCATTGGAACGACTCTCTAACCTACTGAGCTACGCAGCCAGGGCTAGATAATTCTTTATTACTGTGATGCTAGTTACCAGGCCACAGATGCTGTTTTTAACACATTGTTTGCGGGTAGTTTTTATCGCACGCTAACAGGTGGCGCGGGCCATTTTTGCTAATTTTTTGCGCAAATGGCAACGTTCAGTAAAATTACGATAACTTTAGTTTATGTATTTATACGTTGCCCGCATTCTACCGCTAGTCTATAAAAACGTATTAATACGTGTCCCGCGGCGCTCTACTACCAGTCAACGTAAAACGTATAAATACGCTTCCTGCATATAATGTGTTAATGTTCTAGTGTCCACCTGAAAAAAAGTCAAAAGAATCAGATGAAATTAATTTTAGTAATAAATTTTGTTTAACCCAGTATATCCATAATGTTATTTTTCAACATAAACTCAAATATAAAACATGATGCATGAGATATTTTATTCTATCTTTTTTAGTGTTCAAAATCCAGTATGCATGTGACACTTTAGAGCACATCTGACTGTGCTAGCCACACTTCACAGCTCCTGCTTCGGTGCCAAGCATGGAGGTAGACTGGCCCTAGAACTTTCTGCCCTGGCCACTCACGTCCATCGCAGCTCTCACTCCAGCCACAACATAGCCTCAGCGTCCTGCTCGGAACAACCAGGAATGGCCTCAAGTGAGACGAGACCTTCCAGGCCAGCATCAAACCTTTTGGTGTCTCAAATATATAGAGAGGACCCTGTGTGAGACTTGCCCCTTGACCTTTGGGCTAGTGTTAACTTGAGGATGTAAAACAACAAGCCAGACTCGGCACAGAGGTAGGCCTGGCGTTCCTACGGAGGCTGCCTGGTAGCTGCCCCGCAGTCAGAGTAGCTTCCACCACTGGGGGTCTTGGACTCTCCCCCAAAACCCCTGGGGCCTGATTTTATATCCTATATAATAAAAGAGAAACATTTAAATTGACCGTCCCTCCGCTACACTCACCAGCCAATCAGGAGTGGATATGCAAATTAACCCAACAAAGAGCAGAGTGGAAGAGTTGGCGGCTTTGGGGGACATGGCTCCCTTGGTCGCTCCCCCAAGCTGCCTGGCAGAGAGCAGAGCAGAAGAGCCGGAGGCTTGCAGGGAGAGCGACCGAGGGAGCCATGCCTCCCCTAAGCCACTGGTGGAGAGCAGAGCGGGAGAGCCAGCGGAGAGTGGAGCGGCTTGGGGAACTTGGGGAACCAAGTTCCCCAAGCCGCCAGATGGAGACCAGAGAAGGAGAGCTGACAGCTTGGAGGACTTGGCAGAGTGGGAGGCCATGGGACGGAGACAGAGCAGGAAGGGAAAACCCAGTGCAGGGAGCACTGGGAATTCTGGGAATAATAGCTCTGGTGGCAGCCCCAGGACCAGAAGTGGAAGCCCAGAGCGTTGGGAGCACCAGGAATGCTGGGAATCATAGTTCTGGTGGCAGATGGATCTCCTAGACCAGTGGTCGGCAAACTCATTAGTCAACAGAGCCAAATAGCAACAGTACAATGATTGAAATTTCTTTTGAGAGCCAAATTTTTTAAACTTAAACTATATAGGTAGGTACCTTGTTATTAACTTAATTAGGGTGCTCCTAAGGCTTAGGAAGAGCCACACTCAAGGGGCCAAAGAGCCACATGTGGCTCGCGAACCGCAGTTTGCTGACCATGGTCCTAAACACTAGAGCAAAGTGAGCCTGGAGCAAGTTACTGTTGCGGTGGGGGATGGAGGGAAAGCAAAGGTGAGAGACATAAGTAAAATCAGAGTGTCTAGGAAAAATTAAAGGGAAGATATCCTAAAACTTCCAGGAAATCTCCACCAATGAAGCAAAGTAAAAAAAAATGCCTCTATTATTCTGTGAGCAACAAACCAAACTGGGTTGGGGGTCTCAGACAATTCGCTCATATGATTGCAAAGACAGACAGAAACTCCTGGATTGGAGAGGGCTCCCAGATTGGAAAGGGTACAGATTGGGCTGGAGAACCCACTTCCAGTGCACAAATCTTTGTACACCCGGCCCCTAGTTTTAATATATTTTTCTTAAACAACTTTCCTTAAATGATCCCTAGGATGTTAATATTTTAAAGTTCCTAAAATGACTGTTAGGACAATGTCTGTCATCACAGTGGTTGCAGAAATGGCCGGGATGCACAGGGTGGCAGGGTCAGATGAAAGAACCTTGTCTCCATGTCCGTCCAGCTCCACCTGTGGCTGGTGCTCCTGAACTCTGTCAGGGAGAGCGCCTCGGGGCACCGCCTGCACAGAGCGGCGTCGCAGTGGAGCCGTTACAGATTGTAGGTGACGGGCTGTGTCGCTGTCGCACGGGGTCTTACGCCCGGAGCCAAAGAGCAGAAGCGCATGCTCACGTCGGGGGTCTCACAGCTTCATGGTGGTCTTCTTTTCTGGGACTGTCTGTGCTCTATGCACTATGCACCGTAGAAATACATCCCTTACACGTGCAAGTTCCCTAGGATGTTAATTGTATATTCTTTCAGATTTTACTGTGTATATTTGGCCCTTTCCCCAAAAAATTTTAAATCGTTTCAATGTCAATGCATTCGTTGACTAGATTAAGAGGGCCAAAGGGTATGAGGTGAAAGCGAGGCTCCGTCCCTCCCCTTGCCGACCCCGCACTTCCCCTTCTCAAAGCCACCACTGTGGCCACGCTCTTCTGGGTTTTTCTAAAGATAGCCTAGGCAAGGAGCTCCGTGTCATTCTTCTTCTTCTTTTTTAAACAAATGCATCATTCCATTTACATGTTTTGGACCTTTTTCTTTCAATATACATTGGCGATCTTTTCATAACTACACAGGCCAAGCTGCCTCGTGCTTTTCTAGGGCTGCATGGAATTTTTTAGGCTGTGCAATTTTTCCCCTCCCCCAAGGACAAGCAGAGAGAGAGAGAGAGAGAGAGAGAGAGAGAGAGAGAGAGAGAGAGAGAGACTTTGTCAGTCCACTTCTTCATGCATCCCTGGCTGCTGCTTGCATTGCCCTGGCTGGGGTGGACCCGAAACCTTGGCTATTGGGACAAGACTGGAGCTGAGCTGCCCGCCAGGGCTCAGCACGATTGTTGTAGCACAAGAGCAGCCATTAGACAAAGCCTAAAAGATGAGCATGGCTGTGTTCAATAAAACTTTATCGACACTGAAATTTGAGTTTTACTTACTTTGCACATGTCACAAAATGTTATATTAATTTTCCCCAGTCATTTAAAAATGTTCGAAATCTGTTTTCGCCCACCCCCGTGTGAAACAGGCTGTCCTAACGACAGGCAGCAGGCTGGGTGTGGCGTGGGCTGTCCCTCGCCGGCTTCTGCCCTCCGCCAGGCTGCGCAGGGCCTCTCAGATGCCCACTGAGCGCCGGGTTTCGGGGCCTCATTTAGAATCAGGTGAGGCGACAGCAGGAACCTCATTGCCAAGGGCAACAGTGGAAATAATCACTATAGTTATCACAATACTAGCCCAGCTGGAGTGGCTCCGTGGTTGAATGTCAACCTATGACCCAGGAGGTCAAGGTTGGATTCCCGGTCAGGACACATGTGGCAAGAGGCAGTCCATCAAGGATTCTCTCTCATCATTGATGTTTCTCTCTCTCCCTCTCCCTTCTTCTCCGAAATCAATAAAAATATATTTTAAAAAATATAACAGCACGAGGAAGTCACGCCCTCAACTGCAGAAAGCCAAGGCTCTGGCCATGGTGGGTCCTGCAGTGTGGACTATCACAGTGGGTCCTGCCGCTATCACAATAGACACCTGGTTCAATGACAGTGGCGCCGGGGTCACTCAGAACCTGAGCCTTAGACTAGGGCCATGGTCGGCAAACCGTGGCTCGTGAGCCACATGCGGCTCTTTGGCCCCTTGAGTGTGGCTCTTCCACAAAATACCACGTGCGGGCGCGCACGGACAGTGCGATTGAAACTTCGTGGCCCATGCGCAGAAGTCGGTATTTTGTGGAAGAGCCACACTCAAGGGGCCAAAGAGCTGCATGTGGCTCTCGAGCCGCGGTTTGCCTAGCCATAGTTTGCTGACCAGTGAACTAGGGCATCATGGCCCCGCCCCCACAACATGCCCCGCCACCCACGGCCCTTTCCTGGCTGGTCCTCTCTGTCCATTAACCCTGCTTTGCTTCTCCTCGTGGCACCCAGGACACCTGACACTTACATGATACGTTTACACGTGACTCGTCTGTCTGCCCCACCAGAAGGAGGGCAGACACTTTGCCTGCCTTGCTCTCTGTTTATTCCCAGAGCCCCGACCTGGGCTTGGCAGAGGGTGTGTGCTGGGTGGACATTTGTTGGCTGAAGGAATCCCCTCTCTTCGCCATCCATCCACTCAGCCTTGGGCAGTGGGGCCCAGATGCTCACAAACACGGGAAGTCTTACTCCAGATGGGCCGCATCTGCCTCCGGGACAGCAGTGAGGCCCAGCGACTGTGGGCGCCTCCTCCTGCATTGATGGAGGAGGGAGGCAGAGGCGGGCACCACGTCCTCACTGCCCTGCACTTCCTCAGTGACTTCCTCCCCGCCACCCTCTGGAGAGCTAAGCACCAAATGATGAAACAGGCCCAGATGGTCAGACCAGAGCCTGACGCAACAGGCAGCACCTCTGTGCTGTTTTCACTCTGAAGCTGAGAAGGGGCTTTGCTTTTCCTCCTTCCAGTTTCAGAGTCAAGAGCGAATACTTAGGCGCCTTCCTCGTGTCCTCAGGCTCTGCCCGGCCATTTTCCAATGATCGCACCCTCACTGAACATTTCTGCGTGGAGTAAGGGGCGGAAATATGCTACAGGATGGTGGGGAATTACTTCTGGATTTTGCATGTAATTTATGGAAAATGGATTTTTTTTCTAAAAATATCTATAATAATAAAAGCATAATATGCTAATTAGAGCAGACATCCTTCTGGACAACCTTTCAGACGAAGCCGGGGCTTTGAGGAAACCTGGGTCCCGGGTGCCTGCCGGTGGCCAGAGGGAGGGAAGCCGGGTCCTGGCAGCCGGGAGAAGGAAGCCCTACTCTTGCATGAATTTCGTGCACCGGGCCTCTAGTTTCTATTTACTATTTGTATTTTAAGTCAAACAGAACGATATTTAAAGAAGAGCGTGAAACTTCCTAGAGCAAGCAGAACAGGAAACCTTAAGTGAACTTGATCTAAGCCAGGTTGACCACTCCAGAGGGCCGTATTGAACAATGGAGTTTCGTTTTCTCTAGAGTTATCTGCAAAGTAGCTGTCAGCTCTAAGTAGTCCCTGAGGTCACCCGCAAAACAACACCATCAGCGACCACCAAATGCGTGTCGTGGCCGCGTGTGTAAGAGCAGTGAGCGTGGATGGTCGAGGTGGCACAGATCCAAGAGGTCTCTGCCTACAGGCCACTCCACTCAGCTAGAGGCTGGAGGGCACACACCTAGCAAAGGGGCTTTTGGTCTTGTTGTCACATTGAACCCTGTTATCCTAGTGGGAAGTCGGGGGTGGGTGGCGTAGATTATTAAAGTAATTTCTAGCTCTAAAACTTTTTCAAAATTAAATGCCCTAGCATATCCAGGCCTTTGGATTCTCTCTCTCTCTCTCTCTCTCTCTCTCTCTCTAGTAATGGCAAGAAAAAGCCTTCGTTGTAAAAAAATTAACTTGGTTTCTAATACAATTATTAAAAGATCCAATAAGTGTGCTTAGAGCGCCTGGGGAGAGAGGCGCAGAGGAGCCTGCGCGAGCGTTGCCTCTTCAGTCTTTGTTTTGCATGTGCGCTCAGCACCCGGTGGAGTAAGAACAACAGGTAAGAACAGATCCCGTGGGAGCTACAGGGACACATAAAACCAGCCTGGCTTTGTTGGAAAGCGCTCTTCCTTCCTATGCAATTGGCATGTGGTAATTATGTCTGCTTTCTAATTCCTGATGAGCACTTCCTACGTAATTGGCACCCTGGTCGGGCTCCCAGAACTAAGAATCCCTCAGGATCCCCCCCCCCACGGAAGCGGGGTGTGTAAGTGGATGAACCGGAAGGGGAGGCGCCCACTGGACTTGAGACCCGTTTCCTGGCGCATTTATATGGGCATATCCACCAGGGGGAGGAGTGGGGATCGTTGTGACTCAGGGGAGTCTGTCAGGCATTCGAAGGGCTCACATCGCATGCGGTGACCTAGGTAGGAGGTGGGTAAAGTTATGCCAACCCCCTGGCACAGAGCCCCGCAGTCTGCCATGACCCATCGCTGAAGTCAGTTCTGGGGAGTCCAGCAAACCTCACCGAATGCCAACTACGTGACATGCACTTTGCTGGGTAGAAATTAAAAGCAAAATGGCCTGGCTGGCGTGGCTCAGTGGTTGAGCGTTGACCCATGAACCAGAAGGTCATGGTTCAATTCCTGGTCAGGGCACATGCCCGGGTTGTGGGCTCGATCCCCATTGGGGATGGGGGGGGTGCAGGAGGCAGCCGATCAATAATTCTCTCTCATCATGGATGTTTCTCCCTCTCTCTCCCTCTCCCTTCCTCTCTGAAATAAATAACAAATTATATAAATAATAATAAAAAAGGGGGCAACCTCAAAGGTCCTTTGTAATTGTTCAGAGAGATTACCAACTACTTGGGTAGCTAGGACACAGGAACAGATGGCAGCAATAGTTCATGATACGAGGACTTTCCGCTCCTTGATAGAGTTTTAATTTCAGGGTAAATAACTTTTCATTAAATCCAGTTCGGGTCTCTTACACATTATATTACACTACTGAGCTGGTAAAGGTGATTTATTTGTTTTGCATCATTATTTAAAGAAGAACTTTGCTATCCTTGCTCTGAGGAAGCGCAGCAGAGAAGGGGAACGGGAAAGGCTGAGTGAGTACAGTGATGACGCCGTGGGAATATGAGCCATGAGGGACGTTTCCCCAACTCTGTCTTCTTTCTAACCATTCAAATCGCACGCAGTTATCTTTCGGAGCCTCAGGATGGAGACGTGGGAGTGAGTTTATCTGAAAGAAACGGTCACCTTCAAAGGAAGCAGCAGAGCCGGTCAGGATCGCAGGCTAAGCTTCATCCCGACCACCTCCCCAGCCCATGGAGACAATAAGAAAGAAACCCTGGGAAAGAAGTGGTTTAAACAGCGCTAACAACAAGACAGGGGTTGGCACCAGACCAGGCCCCTCCGCTGGTTTCTGGATGCCAAAGCAGAGGCACTGCCCTGGGGAACGGGCTGCCGAGGCCGGACACCATCCCACAGAGCCTGGCGGCAGCCAGAGGAGTCGGAGGAAGTGGAGGGAGAGGGAAGTGCAGCCGCTCTAACATCCGAAAAAAACATACCGCAGGACGCCAGCCGTTGCCCAGACAGGTTTGGGGCAACTGGAATTCTAAGGACTTTGTATAAGGTCAACAGCAGAACCATTAAAATAACTCCACGTGAGGACAGCGAGGAAACCAGGAGGTGGACGGGGGAGGGAGGTGCAGTAAAGCACTAAATTCTTCAACTTTCTTATCTCGGACTTGGGAGATACTATACTTGGGAGATACTATCCGCAGATACCGCCCAGTGTTGGGAAATTAAGAAGGGATTTCGGAGTCTTTGAGATAACAACCCAAAGTAGTAAAACTCGGCCCAGCTACAAGTGTTCCCTCTGAGGTAGGGAAAGGCCACGAGGGCACCGTCCGCCTTCCGCACTGTGAGTTCTTCCACCAGCGCAGTGAGCATTTTGCACGGAGCAAATAAGACGAGGACCTGAACGAAGAAATATAATGCGCTTTTACAGAAGACGGAGGTAGTTTACATATTCCGTCGGGGGAAAAGGCAAGACAGGAAAACGCCTAAAACAGAGTAGCATTATATTTCTTAAATGTTTTCTGTATTAAATATGTGTTTATAAATGCAAAGGAAAGGCATTGCCAGTGGCTTCCTCTGGTGGAAAGGAGTGGGGTTGAGGAGCAGGAAGGAAGGAGACTGATTTTCCCCTTTGTTGAAGTGGTTACCAGCAGCCTCTAGAACTCTTTTCTTTTTAATCTTTCTTGCTGAGAGTATTACGGATGTCCCCCCTCCCCCACCTCCACCCCCCATGGCTCCCCTCCACCCGGCTCCCGCCCCACGCCAGGCCTCCACCACCCACTGCCCGTGTCCACATGGAAGATCTTTGGTTACTCTCTTCCTGCCGCCCTCCCCCTTCCCTCTGGGGTTCGTCGGTCTGTCCCGTGGTCCCACGCCTCTGGTGCTATTTTATTCACCAGTTTATTTTGTTCGTTAGATTTCTTGTTTGTTTATTTTGATTTTTAGATTCAGTTGTTGATCGATATGTGTTTGTTGCCATCTTATTGTTCCTATTTTTACCTCTGCTTCTTAAGAAGGCCCTTCAACATTTCGTGTAATCCTGGTTTGGCGGGGATGGGCTCCTTTAGCTTTTCCTTGTCTGTGAAGCTCTGCAGCTGACCCTCTATTCTACATGAGACTTTGCTGGGTAGGGTCATCTTGGTTGTGCCTCCATGGCTCTTGAAAGCTTAAAACAATTTATACCAATGAATCAAGAGAAGCCAAGAGAATGGTAAACATGCGTTAAAAGCTTGGTTTAGGTCTGCACCCTTCTGTACGCACCCATCCCTGTAGCCAGATGCTGAGTTCCTGTGGGGAGGGGGCAGGGGGAGGGCTGAGCAGGTGCTAATCGCAGGTGAAAGGGCAGCTAACAGTCCAGCCTCTGCCTTCAAGGAATTTGTAGGCAAACGGCTCAAAAGGCCATAAACACACGCGGCCACACAGGCTGATCCATGCTCTGAGGGCCACAGGAAACACACCTTTGCAATACAAGGTGGCAAGTGCTGAGAGGCTTGGGCAGGAGGGCCTTAAAGAGACAGGACCCTGCCCTGACCGGTTTGGCTCAGTGGATAGAGCGTCAGCCTGCGGACTGAAGGGTCCCAGGTACGATTCCGGTCAAGGGCATGGACCTTGGTTGCGGGCGCATCCCCAGTAGGAGGTGTGCAGGAGGCAGCTGATCGATGTTCCTCTCTCATCGATGTTTCTGACTATCTCTCTCCCTTCCTCTCTGTAAAAAAATCAATAAAATATTTTTATTTTATTTTTTTTAAAAAAAGAGACATGACCCTTCTCCCCGAGGTGGGCGGGGCAAGGTAGCAAGGCCTGCTGGAGGCCGATGCCGAGGAGGACAGGTGGAGGAGGCTGGAGGCGCACCTGGAGCGCACCGTTCTGTGGGGCTTTGTGTGAGAGTCTTCGTGTGAATTAAGAGCGAGCACGTCACGTTCATAGAAAGTGACCCCAAATGTCGCCGTGGCTGACACTCTAGCCTCCACCCTTGACTCTCTCTCAGGGGAGTATGAGGAGGTGGGTGCAGTCCATGCAACTTTGGGGAAGAGGCAGACAGCATTCGCAAGGCAGTTTTGTTTATTTGTTTGTGTATATATTTTTATTGATTTCAGAGAGGAAGGGAGACAGAGAGAGAGAAACATCAATGATGAGAGAGAATCATGGATCGGCTGCCTCCTGCATGCCCCACACTGGGGCTCAAGCCCACAACCCGGGCATGTGCCCTGACCGGGAATCAAACCATAACCTCCTGGTTCATAGGTCAGTGCTCAACCACTGGGCCACACCGGTCAGGCCCAAGTTTCGAGTGACCCACACTCCCTGAGAAAGTAGGGCTGACCCGCACAGCCTGGGGGGTGTGCAAACATTTGAGTAATGGCTGGGAGTCACCCCTTTGAAGATTGCAAGGCTCTGGCACTCACGCCTCTGACAGATGGTGAGCCCCAGGCTAAGGGAGCCATTTCCCCAAGTCACACAGACAGGGACTTGCAGAGACCAGACCGGCCTCGCTCTTTCTGGCTAATAGCTCGGCTTTTTGTTCTAGTGAGACCAGACCCTCCCTCCCCCAGGACACAGACCAGAGGAGAGCTACTAATGGCTGTTGGGGAGGGGGTTGCAGATTTGGTGTCAGCCAGCCTTGCCCCCAGCCCTGCTCACAGCACCCTGTTCTGCAGGAGGGGCTGCCTGGGGCGGGAAAGGCAGGCCTTGGCAGGGCCCTCAGCATTTCAAGTCTGCACCGGCCTCCCAGTTGCCAGGACTCAGCGAGGCTTTGCTGGCGGGTTAGCTTTGCCCTCCAGTACTTTCAGTCGGTTTTTATGGCCTTTACAGCCAGCGTGAAGGTCAATGGGCCCGGAATTCAAGCTTCTGGAATATTCTCCTCTGCTGCCGAGCCTTCGGAGTTCAAACCTGTTCGTCTCCGCAGCAGGACTCTCCGCACTGAAGACAAGATAGAGGCGATAAGGCGGCGGCGGAGGAAATTGTGGGGTTACGGCTCCAGGTGGGCTCGCTTCCAATTACGCTGGAGAAAATTGCTCAGGATAATTTCACAGGCTTCCTCCGTGGTTTGCGGCAGGCAGGATTGGTGCACCTGCAAAATTTAATTACACGTTTTTGGGTTATTTTTCCACAGCGAAGATCTCACTGTAATTGGGGCTTGCTCGCCGCAGCCAAACCTGTTTCTCGCAGGGCCCAGGAGACCAGGGCGGCCGGGGAGGGAGTCGTGGTGACATAATGCTCTGCAGGGCCCAGGCTGCTCCCCTGGGTCCCCGGGGATGGTTGGGGGGGGGGGCGGGGGGGACTCGCCTGTGTGGAGAGTTTGACCCTCGCTACCCCTGACCCAGGCTTGTCTTCGCTGACCGTGAGGTGGGGACAGACTTCAAAGTGAAGTACAGTCCACTGGCCTTCCATCCACCGGGGGAATGAAGGGGGGGCAGGGGGTGGTTTGATTCATTCTACTTCGGGGGTGACTGTAAATATTTCACACGGACACGTTCCACTCGTGCGGACAGATGTGTATGGAGCGCCTTCTGCGCTCGCGGCTGCCGGGGAGGCGCCGCGGGAAACGTGGACGTGAAGGTGGCCCTCCCAGTGCTTGCCTTCGCTGGCCATGAGCTCTGCGTGGCCAGACCGGGCAAAAGCACCTGCTGACTCGGACTCGCTCGGCCGGAGGCCTTTCCGGGCTCAGCACTCGCCTGCAAGGCAAGGGGAGAAACCCCCGGCACCTCGCACCAGCATCATTTGTTAGAACCGGTATCTGACATCTGCCCATTTTATTGGTCAGCTTTTATGAAGTGGAGAGACCAAGGAATGTTAAAGATTCTCTGTTATTAGCTGTTCAGCTAATGGGGCAACACGGGGAAAAGCCACTTATTTATTCATTCTGATTGATTAAAAAACAAAACAAAAACAACAACAACAAAAAACAGGCAAACTATGAGTTCCAAGAAGGAGGAACTCACGGTGGAGTGAGAAGTCTGGCCAGTGTTAAGGAGGGGGCGACGTCGGTCAACATGAACATACAGGTTTCAGGTGTGGGTTTCTATGTTACAGATCTGTCTATGGCACTGTGTGCCCACCACCCAAAGTCAGATCTTCTCCTGTCCCCTCATATTAGGGCCCCTCTGCTCCCCCCACCCCCTCAGCATCCTGTTCTCAGGTCCATCCCTGTGGCTGCCAGTGGCGCTATTCCGTCCTTGTCGTGGCTGAGCGGTGTTCCGTTGTGCGCATGGACCAGACTCCCTCTCCCGTCCTCTGTCGTGGGACACGGTGGCTGTTTCTATGTCTTCGCCGCCGTGAATCACGCTGCAGTGAACACAGGGGGGCCTATATCGTTGCGAATACATGATTTCGAGCTTTTCGGATATAAACCCAGGAGAGGGATTGACGGGTCACATGGAAGCGCTATTCTTCATTTTTTGAGGAATCGCCAGGCTGCCTTCCATAGTGGCTGTAAGACGGGAGCATTCTTAGAAAAAGTTGTGATAGAATCCGCCTCATGAGCCCCTGGGTCACAGAACGCTTTCATGTCAGAGAAAGAAGGCGACGAGTTATTTCCAGGGGAAGGAACGCACGTCCAGAAAGACCCGATGATCTTCCCGAGCCGGCGGTCTCAGGGTCAGGAGAAGCAGGCGCGTGGGACCGTGCCCTGGTGAGGAGCCCTCCCCGGATCCCTTCCAACCCGTCGTCCATTCGAGAAGCCGCCCTCCCCGGCCCTGGATCTTGCCCTTCCTCGTCTGGGTTCTCCCACGCACCCTTCTCCTCCCGCACTTTTTAAAATGAATAGAACACGGCGGCACTCCTCGGAGTGAGGCAGACGGCGGGCCGAGCGAAGGCTTCTGAAAGGTGAGGCGAGGCCCCGCCGCCATGAGGCGTCCTGGGCTTATGGTTCCACGGTGCGTGTAGCTGTCCTGTTTGGGCCTCAGCTGCTGTGCCACCGGCCTGTGAGTGCGGCCTGATCTGTGCTCTCGGGCAACGGATGCCGTCACTGATCTGTCTTTTCTGCATATCGTAGTCTAGGAGCTTCGGAGGCAGAGGAGTAAGTTCTTGCTGCAAAGGGGAGTCTGTTCCGACCCATGGGCCCTTGGACATGACTTGGGTTGGACTCGGTGCTGAATCTACATAATGTTTTTGTCAACTGAAGGCCGATCTCTAATTAATTCGGTTTCTCAGGCAGCCTCTTACTCTATCAGCGGTTCCCAACCTGTGGGTTGCGAACAATGAAAATACATCCTGCATATCAGATATTTACATGACGATTCATAACAGTAGCAAAATTACAGTTATGAAGTAGCCACGAAAATAATTTTATGGTTGGGGGTCACCACGACGTTAAAGGGTCACAGCATTCGGAAGGTTGAGAACCACTGCCTCTGGGAGTGGACAGCTGGATCAGCTATGCATCTTTCTGTCTAAAACGAAATTCCAGTCGGTGACTTCAGGGCTGAGCCAGGGGAGGGCTCCAATCAAGTGAGAGGAGATCTTTCCCAACCAGAGGTGAGCGGGGACCAGCTGTTCTTGATGAATAATCGGGCCCCCTGCCCCCTCCGCAGCTCATGTACCAGTTGGGCTGTTATTGCCCCGAGAGTGGAGAGGCGGGGCGCCCCCCTCCTGGGTGTGGGTCGCACAGGCTTTGCAAGGAGCGCCTGACAGCCTGACGGGAAGAGCTGTCGGGGGCGGAGAAAGGCAGGAGGTGGGCAGTGTTTCTTCTCCCTGACATTTGAGCAGCGAGCTGCTGGAAGGGAGAGATTCGAGTGGGTTTTTATCAGTTACCAGGGGAAGCTCTGCGAAAGCTCCAGGCTCATTTCTCAGAGCCCCCTGGGCTGTGACAATTTCATTTTGTAGGTGGCAGCTGGAGTGGTCGTGTAGTGAAGGGATGCAGGATTGGGGGGGGGGGGGGTCCTGGGTTCAATTCTTGACCCTGAGTTGAATAATTTGGGGGTGAGTCATTTAAAACGTTAAATGCGTCTGCCTCAGCTTTCTGATCTGCCAAGTGGGAATAGTAGAGGCGCCGCTCCGCTCCTGGCTGTGCCGTTAGCTGAGATAACGCACATGGAAGTGCTTGGGGGCGGTCAGTGACATCCCCCCCCCCCCCCCGCACCTCCACCTGGTCCTGAGGCTGAGACGCTGCTTGGCCAAGCGGGTGGGGCCAACTCACAGGCCACCTGCCACGCTTACACCTTCAACAGTGACCCTCTCCCCCCCAGCCCAGACCAAAGTTTCTTGTCAAAAAAAAGAAAAAAGAAAGAAAAGAACTCTGTTTATTTTCACCAAGAAAATACATTTGCAAGTGGCCTTAGATTGTCTTTCTCTTTTTTACCTTCATTGTTGAACATTTTACATAGGTCCGCTCTTTTCCCCCATTTACCTCTTCCAGCTGCCCCCACCCCACCCCGGGCCCTCACCACCCCATTGTCTGTGTCCAGGGGTGATGCATCTATGCAGACAAGTTCACTGGTTGATGTCTTCCCACCCACCCTCCCTTGCCTTCCCTCTGAGGTTCGTCAGCCTGTTCCATGCTTCTGTGTCTGTGCGTCTATTTTTGTTCATCAGTTTATTTGGTTCATTAGATTCCAGATCGGAGTGAGATCATGCGATACTTGTCTTTCTCTGACGGGCTGACTTCGCTCGGCATAACGCTGCCCAGGTCCCCCCACGCGACCTTGGGTTCCCCAGCCAGCAGTGCCAGCAAAGGCCAGGCCGGCACCAGTGGGTCCAGGGCTGCGCGGGTGCACCAGGGCTCTGCCGGTGTCCTGTGGAGTCCAGTCTCTGAGGCGAATGAGCAGCAGCAGGTGACTTACGAATCCACGGGGGCAGGGCGTGGCCTCGATGAAGTTCTCCGTGGATCGCGTGTTATTTTTTACTTGTATTGTTCTCCTACAGTGTCACGGTTTTAAATGTAACGATTACATAAATGACTGCCTTTACACCCTACCCACCTCATTTTTCTGGGTTGTTTTTTGTGTTTTTATGTTGAAGGAGAAAAACATACTTTAAAGTTCATGAGCTGGCCCGTTTCTATTTGTTAACTCCTCCACTCTCTCCCACCCGATAATTCCACTTGCCCTGCTGTGGCTGTGCTGGGGGTTTCACTCACCATCACTGCATGGAATCTGCTCATCTTGCCGGGGAGGGAATGAATTCCCAAGGGGCCTGGTAAGAGGATGACCTAAAATGTCCTAAATTAAAATCTTACACATGTTTAAGAAAGTAAGGTCTTGACTATCTTTTAAAATAGATATTAGTATGTACAGGCACATATATTTATGTATTTTTTATAATTAAGTATATTTTGATTGCTTTCAGAGAGGAAGGGAGAGAGAGAGATAGAAACATCAATGATGAGAGAGAATCACTGATCAGCTGCCTCCTGCACACCCTCTACTGGGGATCGAGCCCACAACCCGGGCCTGTGCCCTTGACCTGAAAGCAACCGTGACCTCCGGGTTCCTAGGTTGACACTCAACCCTTGTGCCACACTGGCTGGGCAAGATCTTGACTAACTTGATTTTGGTTACATGCACAATATTTTTTTCTGGAAACAGTTGGTTATCTTCTAATGGACTCAGAGAGAAAGAGGGAGGGAGAGGGAGGGAGAGAACAGTTTTTGTCACATAGATGAGAAGTCACAGCCAGGGACTCCACACTGTACTCAGCCCCTGTCTGCTGTGGGGACTGTATCTCTAGAATGACAGCTGCCCCCTTTCCCACGTCACCCCGGAGGACGGCGCTCCCTGTGGAGCCACACCGTGCTCCCCCCTCGCCCTCTAGAAGGTGGGTTGGACTTGCAAATCGATTCCGATTTCACACCTGAGGATCAGCCACACGTTTCTGGAAACAGTGAGACATGCCTGGCGACTCGTTATCCTCACACAGGCCAGCAGAACCCGCCCAGTTCTTGTCCTGCGGATGTGTGTCCGAAAAGAGAGGGAGGTGGCTATTGCTTGGCAGGCGGGGCCGGGCGTGGGGGGAGGGGCGTGTAGGACCTGCGATCTCTCTAAAAAGTCACGTGTGGGATACGAGGCGGCTACTAGCATCCAGGGCAGCCTGATGGGCACGGACCGCGGGGGCGAGGGCTGGCAGAGGCCCCTGCAGGGTTTCCCTCTCCCCTCGTTCCCGGGGCCTCCGACAGCAGAGGAGCCGCCCCTGGTGCGTGGTCGCAGGAGCGCCCCGTCCCGGCACAGCTGTGGTCTGGCCCAGCCCCGGACACAGGCCACAGGTGGCGCCTGGTGGGAAGGAGGAGATGCCCCTCACAGCCTCCCTTCCCTGGACGCCTCGCCCAGCCCTGGGCGCGGGATCGCTGCCTGAGGTTCTCCACGCACCAGGGGACCTGCCAGGGTGGGGGCCGGGGCTTGGGGAGGAGACCACAGGGCCTGAGTCACGTGGGTCCCGGAGTGCCAGCCTCCTGCCTCCCTGCACCCAGGCTGCCACAGAGGCTGCAGGGACCCGCGCCGCCCCACCTGCGAATTCACCCCCAGCCACACTCAGGTGGGAGATCCGAACGCCACCGCCTCTGTGCACCCCCCCCCGCCCCTTCCCCCACCCCCGCCTCTGTGCACCCCCCCCGCCCCTTCCCCCACCCCCACCTCTGTGCATCCCCCCCCAGGCAGCAGCAGCTCAGAACTGCTCCCCGGAATGCTAACCAGCTGGTGGCCGCAGGCACAGGCCCTGGTGCTGGTTTCGGGAGCGGGAGGAGCTCCCTGGAACTGGTCTGGTGCCTCCGTGGCAGGTGTGGGCCTGGCGGGCGGAATGGCGGCCAGGAGAGCACAGCGGGGCGGGCGGGCAGGACCCAGGCGGGCAGGGCCGCTCCGGCCTCCCTGCTCGGCCACCGGCAGCGCCAGGATCCTGGACAGACCGCACAACCTTAAAAATCAGAATGTCAGGAAGAAAAACGCTTAAAAATGCCAAAATCCTCCGCGGACCGAATTGAGGAGGAAATGATATTTACAGCCATTTGATCGCGTCTCCAAGTGGCAGCCGTGGGCGCGGACTCAGTTCAACCCACGACTGTTGTTCCCGACGCTGTGCCCTGGGAATCAACTGAGGAAACAGACGGACTGTGTCCCGTGGGGTCAGACAAGAAGCCATCCTGGTAAGAACGGTGAGGAACACCGAGAAAGAAACAGGCTTCCCCGAAGGAGAGCTTACGATGCCACACGCCCCGCGAGAAAGCCGCTCAGGGCCGAGGCGCTCTCTGGACGCAAATCCCACAGTGATCACAGGACAGCAGCGCCCTGTGGACTGGGACAGGCCTCCTGTGGCCTCTGTCGGCCGATTTCAGAGCTTAGCAGCCGCTGCCGGCTAATCCTCGGTATTAAGCCTGCCGCGGACATCTCCATGTGAAAAAAAATAAAAGATCGGTGCCGACACCAGCCTCCCACAGGGGAGAGGAGAGGCTCTGGGAGCCACGCCTGCTCACCCCGCACAGGCGAGTTTATTCTGAAAAGTCAGCGGACCCAGAAGGGTCGCACCAACGCCCACACCGGACAGTCCCTGGGAAGAGGGGTGCGTGTACTCCCTGCAGGTGGCGTGAGGCTCTGCAGGCCGGGGCGTCCTGGGGGCATCCCCTGGCCCGGCCAGGCCCCTCCGCTCGCTTGGGGGAGAAGGCTGTTTCACTTTCCGACAGAGAAGCCCTTCCTCCCAGGCTCACACACAGAGGACGATGCCGGTTTCGCTTCCATGACCTGCTCTAGGCCTAGGCAGGCCACCGAGTCAGCCCGAGCCCTTTGATGGTGCCCCTCCCAGCCACCCTCGGAGGAACGGAAAGGTTATGAATGAAAGAATGCGATTGTTTGCAAAAATGAAGTGACCCGGTGCCAGAGATGGAGCTGATCTGGAACAGGCCGGCCCCTAATTACACAGTAACCTGACACCGCGCACTTCCCTCCCCTGGCAGCCCTGCCTTCAAAGGGCCTCGCCAAGGCCCGCGAATTCCTCGCCTCCCTCCTCGCCTCCCTCCTCTCATCTGCGCCCGAAATAGCTCCTCTTTACAGAAAAGCTGTTCTGACGCTTGGGAACACTCATCGCGTCCTTCCGGGGCTCACGCACGGCCCTCCTTCCTGGCGGTGCTCCGGGTGGCTCCTTGTGCCTGGTTTTGAGCAGATATTGTACATTCTACCAACCTGGGAAACTGTACCCCGAAAGTGGAGGCTCACCGAGCCTTGCTGTGGGGGTATTATAATTTATAATAAAATATCCAAGTGCCGGGCCAGTTTGGCTCCGTGGATAGAGCGTCCACCTGCAGACTGAAGGGCCCCGGGTTCAATTCCGGTCAAAGGCACATGCCCGGGTTGCAGGCTCGATCCCCAATGGGGCCGTGCAGGAGGCAGCTGATCAATGATTCCCTCTCATCAATGATGTTTCTCTCTCCCTCTCCCTCCTCTCTGAAATCAATGACGATATTTTAAAATAAATAAGTAAGTAAATAAATATGGAAGGGACAGCATAGGGCAGCGAGCAGGAGGCTTCGGGAACGCCTCTGGGACGTGTGAGCGGGTGCTGACGAGAGCAGGAAGGTGTCAGTGCGTAGGGGGGGAAGGCGTCCGAGGCCGAAGGGAGCGTGAGGACAGAGCCCAGGACGTGCAGGGGCATTGATGGTGCAGACTCAGGGCAGTAAGCCAGAGCCAGGCTGGAGGTGGGTCAAGGTCACTGGGATGACCTAGAAGAGGGCCTCGCTCAGGGTCGCACAGCTGGGAAGTGACACAGCCATGAGTTAAACCTGGCAGTCTGGCTGAGTCCGTCCGTGCTCAGTCTAATGGTCACCTCACTGCCCCTCCCTGGACAGAGAATAAGATGGATACAAGGGCCCGGCCCACTCCGTGGTTGAGCGTCGGCCTAGGAACCAGGAGGTCACGGTTCAGTTCCCGGTCAGGGCACAGGCCCAGGTTGTGGTGGGGAATGTGTAGGAGGCAGCTGATCAATGATTCTCTCTCATCATTGATGTTCTCTCTCTCTCCCCCTCTCCCTTCCTCTCTGAAGTCAATAAAAATATATATTTTTAAACAGATGGATACAAGGAACTCACAGCCTACTGGGTGATATAGGCAAGTACATTCACATTTACAGTATATGCAACAGACATCTATTGACTATCTTCTATGTGCCAGTAGCTATGCCAGGCAACGTGAACTTAAAAAAAAATAAGTTTCTCTTTTAATGAAGGCCAAGGAGTCTGGTTAAGGAGAGAATAGCAATTACATACATGCAACTGCGAAGACCTGGGTCTGCCCAGAAATGCCAGGAAGCGCGGGGGAGACTGGCTGTCAGGAGGCGGAGAAGGTGCCAGAAGACCGGAGCGGACACGGGAGGCTCACGAGTCGGCGGACAGTGCCGGTACTGCCCAGGGCCATGGTCAGTGCTGGCGTCCATTAGGGACGCAGTGTGCCGGGCACTGTCTTAAGCGCTTTTTCCCATTAACTCACATTTACTCGTCACCACAATCCCCCACGCTCCCAGCAAACCACAGACAGAGGCGTGGGGAATTCTACCCAAGGCCACGCAGCACGGAATCGTAGAGCCAGACTTGGAATCCGTGTCGTCTGACACAGAGCCCAAGCCCATAACCGCTCCGAGACTCCCAGCAGGCGGGGGCCCCAAGCCTGGCGGGTCAGGGAAGGCATCCAAGACGGGTGCTGCCTGCCATCACGCCACCAAGGTCTCGGGGCCAGCCACTGAGCGAGGGGACGGAGAGGCTGTCGGGCCAGGGGAGCCCCCAGTTCCTGCAGGACGAGAGGCGACCGGTTTCAAGGAGAAGCAGCTGATCTGGCAGCCGGAGGGGGTGGGGTGCTGGGGGTGCAGGGGCCCCTGAAGGAGCAGGCAGGGAGCACCCTTAGGCTGGGCTGGTTGGTTGCCAAGGAATAGACACTCACACGAGTTCAAGGACACAAAGGCGCCCAGGAACACCGAGGAGAAGCAGCTAATGGCAGCGCGAGCGGCTCCCCTTCCGTGGGAGGCACGGCCTCTGCCTCAGCTCCCCCTGCGCCCCCTGCATCACAGACTGGGAGGCAGGGCGGGGCCTGCATGCGGGGGATGGTGTTGGAGCTGCAGGCCAGGAGCCCAAAGGGGCAGGTGTGGCTCACACATGAGGAACCGCGAAGGGGGCTCCTGTGCCTAACCTGGGTGCAGAGACAGGGAATACGGCAGGGGAGAGGTGTGGAGGGTGTTGGCAACTGAATTCTGCCCCCTTCCCCCCTGCACACACACACACACACACACACACACACACACACACAATGCAGAGAGGTTAGAGTCCCAGCTCCCAGTGTGGCTGCATGTGGAGAGTGGGTCTTTAAGGAGGTAACTAGGTTAAATGAAGTCATAAGGGTGGGGCCAATAGGACTAGTATCCTTATGAGAGGGAGAGACCAGAGACCTATCTCTCACACACACACGCACAGAGAAGAAGCCATGTGAGGACACAGAGAGAAGGCAGCGTCTACAAACCAGGAAGAGAGGCCTCACCAGAAACCACCCTGATGGCCCTTGATCTGGGACCTCTAGCTTCCCCACCTGTGAGAAAAGAACTCCCGTCATTCAGTCTACCCGGTCCACGGTGTTTTATTATGACAGCCCTGGCTAACACCGAGGGAAAGACAATTCATTCACACGTGGATGGAGACACAGGAGGTGGATTGAAGGCAAGCCAACTGAGCTAGAATCGCTGGGGCGTGGTGCTTCAGTGGAAAGAGAAGGCAAGAAGGAGTGTGGAGGAGGAGGAGGAGATGCAGGAGGAGGAGGAGGAGATGCAGGAGGAGGAGGAGGAGGAGGAAGAGATGCAGGAGGAGGAGGAGGAGGAGGAGATGCAGGAGGAGGAGGAGGAGATGCAGGAGGAGGAGGAGGAGATGCAGGAGGAGGAGGGGGAGGAGGAGGGAGAGATGCAGGAGGAGGAGGAGGAGGAGGAGATGCAGGAGGAGGAGGGGGAGGAGGAGGGAGAGATGCAGGAGGAGGAGGAGGAGGAGATGCAGGAGGAGGAGGAGGAGGAGGAAGAGATGCAGGAGGAGGAGGAGGAGGAGGAGATGCAGGAGGAGGAGGAGGAAGAGATGCAGGAGGAGGAGGTGGATGAGGAGGGAGAGATGCAGGAGGAGGAGGAGGAGGAGGAGGGAGAGATGGAGGAGGAGGAGGAGGAGGAGGAAGAGATGCAGGAGGAGGAGGAGATGCAGGAGGAGGAGGAGGAGATGCAGGAGGAGGAGGAGGAAGAGATGCAGGAGGAGGAGGTGGATGAGGAGGGAGAGATGCAGGAGGAGGAGGAGGAGGAGGGAGAGATGCAGGAGGAGGAGGAGGGAGAGATGCAGGAGGAGGAGGAGGAGGAGATGCAGGAGGAGGAGGAGGAGGCAGAGGAGGAACAGGAAGAGGAAGACGAAGAGGAGGAGGAGGAAGGGATGTTGTCCAGCTTTCAGCCTTGCACAGCGGGTGAATTGTGGTGACGCTCACTGAGTCTGAGTTTGGGTGCTGGACCTGGGCAGGCAGTGTAAGTGTAGTTAGGATTTCTTGGTTGTCAGGAGGAGAAATTTAACGGTAGGAAATTAGGGGAACTATAACGGAAGTGGAACCGCATTGAAAACCAAGGTCAGGGTTTTTCCAACAAATGAACTCATAGTTACATTCAAATGCTTCACTCGTTTAATACAACGCCTTAGAGATCATTCCACTCCGCAGGCACAAACCTGCATTATTCTTTGTAGCTCCAGCGACTGTTCTATTGAACAGAGGAGACATCATCTATCTATTCACACCCACCTGCAGAGTCCGGTCGTCTCCAGAGACACTTCACTGCAAACACCGCGTCTGGCGCACCCGCGTACGTTTTCTCTGTGCGCAGCCTGGATTCCTGGCCGTGAGCGGCTGGGTTGAAACGGATGTGCATTTTGTGTGCCGAGAGCGCCTGCCAAATTCCCTCTGAAAAGGCTGTACCGTGTATACTTCTAGCAAGAGAGGATACATGTACTGACTGCTTCATAACCCTATGCATGTTTCTTAAAACTACTTTGAGTCATGACCCCTTTAGATTCTGCCGGAAGCTCTGAGTCCTTGTTGTAGGGAAACACGAAGATGGGCACGTACCGAGCCCCTTGCAGGTGTACAGGCCACCCGGCTTCCCACGGCCTTATAGGAAGGACCCCTGAGTAGCGGTGTTGGAATGGGCCTCACAGTCTAGACCAGTGCGTCAATCTCAGCTGCGTATTCGAATCACCCGGGGAGCTTTGGGAAATCCCGGGCCTGGCCACTTCCCAGACCCATCTGAGCAGATTCTCTAGGGAACAGATCGAGGTAGCAGTATTTTTTTGCAAGTTTTCCGGGTGATTCTAACATGCACGCAATGGCAAGAACCATTGCCACATAGGAGAGGCCTGTAGAAAGATTAAATTAATAATAATAATAATAATAATAATAATAATAATAATAATAATAATGTGAAGGTAGAACAGGGGGAAGTGCACACGTGGCTCTCAGGGGCCCAGACGAGGCTGCAGGAGCCTTCACTGTGATGAGGGGTGGGGCTGGGATCTGGCATGGATACCCATGTTTTCGCTGGGGAGATGTTCCAGGTGATTCTAAGGCATGGCCAGGGCCAGAGTCCCGGTGCAGGGGAGGCCTGCCGGAGAGAAGGCACCCTGAGGGTTGAGCGCAGAAGGAAGAAAAGTCAGATGCACCCCGAGAACTTGCAACTTCCCAGCCAAGGGCAAAGGGCAGCAGCAGCTCCCGTGGTGGCTCTGACCAGGGGCCTGGCCAGGGGGGTGGGCAGCCGTCACCACCGGCTTCAAGCTGCCCTGGTGGGAGGAGGCTTCATGGAGCTGGATCCTTTTTTTTTTTAAGATCTTTCTTTATTTAAACTACATTTTTATTTATTTCAGAGAGAGAAAGAGAGAGAGGAGAGAGAGGGATAGAAACATCAATAAGAGAGAATCGTTGATCGGCTGCCTCCTGCACACCCCACACTGGGGATCGAGCCTGACACCCATGCCCAGGAATGGAACCAGGACCTCCTGGTTTATAGGTCGTGGCTCAACCACTGAGCTATGCCAGCCAGGCGGTAACAGCATTTTAAAAGTGCAAGTTGACCCCAACCGCCCTGAAATCACAGGCAAAACCACGCATATGCATCTTCTGAGGAAGAGGTTTCACAACTTCCATTCGATGTGCAGATGAATTCAGAATGAGGGGGTGATCAGCCACAGAGGAAATGATGTCATTGCTCGCTCAATTACATTAGCTGTCGAGGCCGCGTCTCTCCAAGCGCGGTTAGGTCGGTACTGCGTGGTCGGCGCTGAGGGTACCAGCGCACATCCTTGGACTGGCCCCTGGACCTGCGACATCAGACTCTTGGGAGCTGGCACCGAGGAACCTGCATTTTTTTTAAAAAAATATTTTTTTGATTTTTTACAGAGAGGAAGGGAGAGAGATAGAGAGTTAGAAACATCGATGAGAGAGAAACATCGATCAGCCGCCTCCTGCACATCTCCTACTGGGGATGTGCCCGCAACCCAGGTACATGCCCTTCACCGGAATCGAACCTAGGACCTTACAGTCCGCAGGCTGACGCTCTATCCACTGAGCCAAACCGGTTTCGGCGGAACCTGCATTTTAAGAGAGACTCCCTGGGTGGTTCTGGGTGATGCTGACGTGCTCTGAGCGTCCGAACGGCCTGGGCTTCCGTCTGAAAAGCCACCGGTTCCGGGAAAGCGACGGGAGTGGGGTGTGGAGCCCGTGGAGCACTAAGGCCCGGCCCGGGCACACGTCGCCTTCCAGGACCACCGCCCACAGCCCGGAACCTCGGCTGGGGAAGCCCTCTCCTGCCACAGTGTCCCCTGCAAGCGTGTTCTCTGTGCTTCCCACGCGGACAGCAGTCCTGAGTGAGGTTCATCCTCAGATCACAGCTCAGCCTCCCAGAGCTGGTGAGGACCAGGCCCACTGCTCCCCTGGCAGAGGGAGGCGAGGTGACCACGGGGAAGGCAGAGGGAGGCGAGGTGACCACGTGAGCCTGGAGGCAGGCCAGGCATCTTCCTGGGAGAGCCTTCCCACCTCCCGCCTCTGCCCATGTGCTTGGCAGAGTTCGCCCCCAAACGATGACGCATTTTGGGTGATGACTTCTGTTACATGCAGACCTTCGACCAATGATGGCGAACCTATGACACGCGAACTCATTTTTTTGGTTGATTTTTCTTTGTTAAATGGCGTTTAAATATATACAATAAATATCAAAAATATAAGTCTTTGTTTTACTATGGTTTCAAACATCAAAAAATTTCTATATGTGACACGGCACCGGAGTTAAGTTGGGGTTTTTCAAAATGCTGACACGCCAAGCTCAGAGGTTCGCCGTCACTGCCTTAGACAGTAGCCACGTGGGACGGAGCTCATGGACATGGCTGGAAGGGAAGGGCTTTCTCTGGGCAGAGGAAAGAGAACGGGAGGCCCTGGGCAGGCGAACTGTTGAGGATGCGTGCGCTGCAGGGTCCCGTCCAGGAGTGGGCGATGCGGGGCGGGTCATGTACGCACTCGGGTGTCCACTCCCCGGGAACACAGGAGCGACCCTCACCTGTACTCAGGAGAGCAGGGGAGAGTTCATGGGAAGGGGCAGCCGCAGCCAGAGTCACTGATGGGACCAGAAGGTGTACGGGGCATGTCTGTCTCCAGGCATCTGTGCTTTCCGAGCCTGCTCTAGGGCGAGTGATGGCTTTTATAAACAGGGAAGAACGACAGAATCACAGCTTTGCTTCCTCCCTCTCTCTCTCTCTCTCTCTCTCTCTCTCTCTCTCTCTCATTGTGTTAATCCTCAGCCAAGGATATTTTCCCATTGATTTTTAGAGAGAGTGGAAGGGAGAGGGAGAGACAGAGAGAACATCAATGTAAGAGAGGTCACCAATTGGTTGCCTCTTGCACGTACCCCAACCGGGGCTGGGAACCTACAACCAAGGTATATGAATCGAACCCGGGACCCTTCAGTCTGCGGCCGATGCTCTATCCAGAGCAAGACAGGCTAGGGCTGCTGTTTCTTTTTATACTTAAGAGAAGGCGCCAGGAAGAGAGAAAAGACAGGAAAACAAAGAGACGCACTCAGGCTCAGGGGAGTCTGCCTCTATTGCGAGTGATGGCAGCATGGCCCCCGGGGCACCCTGGACTAGTGCCCCCCTCCGCCCCCAGGCCCTGGCTCTGCGCCCTCAGGTCCCAAAGCAGAGGGTTAGGTCACTGTGTGCCCTGCCCCGCCCCTGGAGGGCTGTCCTCCCCTGTCCGGCGCCAAGCCTGGGTCTCCAGCATCCAAGTAAAGAAATAGAACAAACCCATCCAGGGCGTCTTTAAATATTCAGATGCGCCCCTCACCGCTAAATTAAGCTTTCCTAAGAAAAAGCAAGTCAATTAGTTCAAAATGTGGGTTAGTGCTTCTGGGTATTTAAAAGGGGATTTTTTTTTTTCTTTTTTAGTTCATTTAGAAACATAGCCACGGGGCAGGCCTAGACCCGCTCCTCAGCACATCCCTGAATTGCCACCAGATTCCCAGATTCTCAGTTCTGACATCCAGAGCTTTGAAATCTGGTTCTCAAAGTCACAAAGGCGTGGCCATGGGAGCTTGGAGCGGATCCTGCTTTGCCCTTTTCCGTCACATCCTTTGTCATACGGATCGCCCTCCTAGGCGCCTGGCCCCGCTGCAGAACAGGCCTCCCTGTCTCCCTCGCCTCACTCAGGACGCGAGCTCGCTAACGCCTGTGGGCAGAGGCAGATCTCCGCCATCCGGACAGGCGGCTGAGGCAGGACGCTGCGCACGCACTGAAACCCACCTGCCCAAGCTGTCTCCGTGCAATGAGCCCAACTGGACCAAAATGCGGATAGAATTCGGTATTTCTTACGAGGATGAATTGCCAGAGGCAATTTCTGGGCCCTAGACTATGACCGCTTTCGTGGCTTTCTTAAAAGGCTATCTCAATTGATATTGACAATAAAAAATATGAGAATAACGTTTTCATACCAATATTAGGGTATAAAGTGTTGCTGTTTTGTACATTATTGTTGGTTTTATTTCGCTTTTACTGAATTAATAGGCTATTTTTAAAAATACAGTCGATAGTTTCAGGGGCATTTTATGTTTGGAGACAAATATAAATAGCTCCTCCATTATTTAAAATACACGTATTTGTTACAAGACATTAGCACTTATCTCCGTTTCCACCTTAATTAGTATTGCAGTGACACCGGAATAAAGGTCATTGAATAATAGGACTAACATCCACTTCAGTCCTACACACCCTCCAAAGCTACGTTACGAAGGTAAAGAAACTGCATTAATTTTACTGGGACGTTGACAGCCCTCACCCTGGACTTCTGTATTGAGCAGATGAAGTTTCGGTATCAGAATGTGAGGACAGCAGAACATCGTAGGCTCCACAAGAACACAACGGCCTTCCGGAGAACTGCGTTCCCCTCAGACTACTGGCTTTAAAAACATCTAGGAGACCGGTGGGGGAGAAGATAATTATAGTGACCAGGTAGCAACCAGAAACCCCAAACTCCTCTCCTTGGGTGAAGTTCCAGCTGACCTGCTTTTTGACAAAGCATCACAGATAAAAACAGGCAACGCTCTCCTGGCTCCCTCCCGGGAGGTGTAGCTGGGACAGCCCGGGGGTTTCAGCAGGAAACCTCTCCTTCTAGTCTGGTGGGTTGGTGGGCATTCCTTTGCCTCTAACCCAGGGGTGGGGAGCCTTTTCCCTGCCAAGGGCCATTGGGATCTTTAGAACATCACTCGAGGGCCATGCAGAATGACCAGTGTAAACATTCGCCTGCTCGCTCTGGTCAAACATGTCATTCGTCTTCACTGGGCCAGACCACATGATCTCTCCGGCCTTACGCCGCCCAGCCCGCGGGCCGGACACTCCTCACCCCTGCTCTAAACTTTCATTCTTCCAAGACACAAGTGGGTCCCTACGCCCAGCAGCCCAAGAAAACAGTCCCAGTGTGTTCGGAGCCAAGTGGCCAAGGTCACGCTGCTTCTTGGGCCAGGCCCGCTGTGCTCAGGGCCCCGAACCTCGTCCAAGATGATGCCGGCTCTCAGAGATTCCCAAGTCAGATGACACACCTATTTTAAGGAAGTAGTTCCCTTGAAGATTCCTTCCTTCCTTCCTTCCTTCCTCCCTCCCTCCCTCCCTCCTTCCTTCCTTCTTTCATTCTCTGGTTCCTAGAAGCTCAGTGTGGTCCAGG